>NW_026692299.1:0-138465 GCF_021218885.2 Marmota monax | reverse complement strand
GCTAAGTTTAGAGGTAGTGTTAGGGTTAGAGTTACTTTATTCAAATTTCTTTGATACAATTCAGGATTCATCTTTAAATAACCTTACTCTGATTCCCCAGGTTTAGGCCTTTTGTTTCAAATGTTTGGTATCACAAAAACTTAGTATTTTCATTTTACTTCAGTCAGACCTATACGAGTAAATGGAAATAGACCTGGAAATCAAACAGGGTTGATGCTAGCTGCTTGAAACTGCAGACACACCCTCAATTCTCTGTGAGGACACTCTGGTATGTTCCTTGTGAGTGTAGGCCTAAGCTGAAGCATGCAAAAACAACTTTATCCGAGAGCCCTTTAGGAGAAAGCAGGGAAATATACATGCCCTGATATTCCTTCCATAATTATTTGGTCAGATTTGTTTGATACTGCATAGGATTCATCATTTAGCTTGCCCCACAAAGCTCTCCAAGTGTGGGACTTCTAGGATCAATGGTTCTCTAACCCAGTGAGGGTTAGTGTTAGGTTTAGGGTTAGGGCTAGTGTTAGATGTAGTGTTAGAGTGATACTTAGTTTTGTTCAAATATCTTTGATAATTGGAAGGAGTCAACTTTTACCTAGCCTTAATATGCTCCCTAATTTTGGGCCTTCTCATTTGAATGGTTCACTATCAGGAACACTCTGTATTTTAAGGTTTCACTTTACATTGACCTATATAGGTAAATGAAAATGGAGGTTGAAATCAAACCGGGTTGGTGATAGCTACTTAAAACTTCAAACACTGAATCAGTTCTCTGAGGGCACTCTCTGATTTGTTCCTTGTGAAAGTAGCCCTAAGATGAAGATTGCAAAAACAACTTTATCCAAGAGCACTTTAGCAGAAAACAGTGAAATATGCATGAACTGAAATACCACCTCAATTATTTGGTCATATTTCTTTGACACTGCATAGGATTTGTCTGATAGCTTAGCCCACTAGGGTCCCTAAAGTTTGGGACCTCTAGGATCCAACGTTTTTTTAGACAGATTAGGGTTTGTTTTAAGGTTAGTGTTAGGGCTAGTGTTAGAGCTAGTATTAGGGTTAGAGTTAGTTTTGTTCAAATTTCTTTGATACTGGGCAGGATTCTTTTTTCCTATCCTTACTATATTACCCATGTTTGGTCCTCCTAGGTTCAATGGTTCACTGCAAGGATCATTTTATATTTTAAAGTTTCAGTTCATTTTTTCCTATACAGGGAAATGAAAATGGAGCTGGAAATCAAATAGTTTTGGTGCTAGCTGCTTGAAACTTCGCACTCCATCAATTTTCTGTGGCAAATCTCTGGTTTGTTCTTGTGAAAGTAGGCCTAAGCAGAAGCATGTAAAAACAACTTTAATCTGAGAGTCCTTTAGGAGAAAACAGGGAACTATGCATGTACTGAAATACTCCATCAACTATTTGGTCATATTTCTTTGATAGTGCACAACATTCATCCCTTAGCTTGCCCCACTAGGCTGATCACGTTTGGAACTTCTAAGGTCAAAGGTCCCATAAAAATTTTAGGGTTAAGGGAAGGACTAGGGTTATAGCTAGTTTTAGGGTTAGAGTTAGTTTAATTCAAAATTCTTTGATACTTGGCAGAATTTATCTTTTAGCTAGATTTACTCTGTTCCCCAGGTTTAGGCCTTCTCGGTTTACATGTTCGCTGTCAGGAACAGTTTGTATTTTAAGATTTCACTTCATTTTGACCTATACAGGTAAGTTAATGAAGTTAAAAATCAAACAGGGTTTATGCTAGCTGCTTGAAACTTCACACACTCCATCACTTCTCTGTAGGGATCCTTGCTTTTATCCATGGGAAAGCATGCCTAAGCTTAAACATGCAAAAACAACTTTATCTGAGAGCCCTTTAGGAAAAAACAGGGAAATATGCATGTACTGAAATACCTCCCATTATTATTTGGTAAGATGTTTTTGATTGTGCATAGGATTCATCACTTAGCTTGCCACACAAGGCTCCACAAGTGTGGAAATACTAGGATCACTGGTTTTCTAATCATTTAGGGTTAGGGTTAGGGTTAGGGTTAGGGCAAGGGTTACAGGTAATGTTAGGGTGAGAGTTAGTTTTATTCAAATTTCTTTGATACTGGGAAGGATTCATCTTTTACCTAGCCTTAGTATGCTCCCAAGGTATGCTCTTCTCAATTAAATGTTTGCTATCATGAACACTTTGTATTTTAAGGTTTCACTTCATTTTGACCTATATGGGTAAGTGGAAATGGAGGTGGAAATCAAACAAAAGGCATCCCTTCTTCAAACTTAACATTAAACCTAACATTAAGTGTAGCCCTAATCCTAGTCCTAAGGCTAACACTAATCCTAGACTTTTTCATAGCCTTAATTTAGCCCTAAAAATACCCCTAAACCTAGCCCTAATTCTAACTCTAATTCTTGCCCTAGCCCTATTTCTCATATAACATTTTCCCTTACCATAACCCAAACACTAGACCTAACCTTAGCTCTAACACAAGCCATAGCCCTAATGCTAGAATTAACCATAACTCTAAATGTACCCCTAAGCCCTAACACTAGCAATAACACTAACGCTAATTGTAAAACTACCCTTTAATTTAGCCTTAGCCCTAAAACAAAACTGATCCATAGTACTAACCCTAACCCTTAACCTAAACCACATCCTAACCCTACATTTAGCCCTAAGCCTACCCAAATTTGAGTCCTATCCCTAACCCTAAAACTAACCCTGACCCTGACTCTGATATTACCATTAACCCTAATTCAAACATCACCCTAAATCTAAACCTAACTATAAAACTAGACTTAGCCCAAAATAACCCTAAACGTAGACCTAATTGAAAACCTAGTTCTTACATTAGCTGTATCCCTAACAAGAGCCCTAAGGTAACCCAAAACCTAGCCCTAATCTGAGACACAACCCTAACTTTAACCCTAAATCTAACCCTAAACCTAGCCCTAACCCTTACCCTAATCCTAACCCTACATTTCATCCTTGCAATAACCCTACACCTAACCCTAAAACTAGCCATAAGCATAACCATAAACCTAGCCCTAACCCAGAGCTCTAACACTATCCATTACCCTAACCCTAACCCTAAACATAATGCTAACCCTCAGCCTGACCCTAGAACTATCCATAACCCTAACCTATACATTACCATAAACATAACCCGAACCCTAACTCTAACCATATCATTACCCTAACTCTAACCTTAACCCTAATGCTAACTTGAGCTCTAATCCTAAACCTTAACCTAAACCAAACCCTAATTTTGACCCTTTCCTTTACCCTAAGCCAAACTCTAACCCTAAAGCTACCCTAGTCCTAAACATAATCCTTAGCCTAGATCAAACCCTAATTCTATTACTAGTCCTAACACTATCCCTCAATCTAGCCCTATCCCTATCCCAAACTCTAACACTAACCCTGACCCTTATTCTGACCGTAACACTAACTGTGTGTTTAGATCTGACCCTATACCTAAACCGACCCGTAACATTGATGCTACCTGTAACCCTATACCTATACCTAACCCTAACACTAGACCTAGACCTACACCTAATCCATCACCTAGCGATAAATCTAGCCCTAGCACTAAACAAAAACCAAGCCCTAACCCTAACAATAACCCTTAACCTAACCCAAACACTAACCCTACACCTAGACCGAACCCTAGTCCTAATGATGGACCTAATCGTAAACCCAACCCTAAACCTAACACAATCTCTAGCTCAAAACCTTTCCTAACCAAAAACCTAAGCCTAAACTAGACCTATCCATATGACTAATGCTAAAAGTAGCCATAACCATAAGCCAAACCCTACTTCTAACTCTATCCATTACCCTAACCATAATCCTCACCCAAATGCTTACCCCAGCCCTAACCCTTATCCTGACTCTATCCCTAAACCTCATCCTAGTGCAAATCCTAGCTCAATCCCTAACTTTTCAACCTAACATAACCCTAACACTAACCCTTGGCCTAAATCTAACCCTAACATTAACCCTAGCCCTAATCCTAACCTTAACACTATTCATAACCCAAGCTCTAACCATACCCATTACCCTAACCCTAACCCTAATACTGATGTTAACCCTATCCCTAAACCTAAATCTACCCTAACTCTAACGCTAGACATAGCAATAAACCTAAACTTTGCCATGGACATTACCCTAGCTCAAACCCTAATCATTACTCTAAACCTAACCCTACAACTATCCCTAACACTAACCTTAAGCCAAAACATAATCATAATCTTAACCCTAAACTGACATCAAACCCTATCCAATACCCTAATCCTAATTATAAGCCTAGCCCTAATTCGAACACTAACCTTGACTCTAATTGTAACTATAACCTTGACATAACCCTAAACCTAATATTTGCCCTAGTGCTAACCCTAGCTCAATCCCTATACCATACACTAAACCTAAACCCAAAGCTCTTTCTAGTCCAATCCCTAACCCTAAACCTAACTGTAGTCCAAATACTAACCATAACCCTAGCCCTAACCCTAGTTCTAACCCTATCCATTACCCTAAACATAACCCTTATTCTATTGCTCTTCCTAGGCCAAAACCTAAGTCTTCCAGTAACTCTAACCCTATCAATTAACCTACACCTTATCTGAACCCTAATACACCTAACACAAGCAATAAAATTCACACAAAACCTAGTTTTAATTGTAGCCCCAAATCTCACACTAAGCATAACACTAACCCTGTACCTAGCCCTAAGCCTAACCCTCGTCCTAACCCTTAACATTACCCTAAACATAACCCTAAACCAAACCCAAATCCTCACCCTAAACGTAACCATAATCCTAACCATAGCTATAGCCCAAACCCTCGCTCTAACTCTAGCAATTACCCTAACCATAACCCAAAACCTAGCTCAAACCCTAACCCTAACTCTAAACCTAACACTAATGCAAACCTAACCTTAACCCTAACTCTAACCTGACATCTAAACATATTACCCTAACTCTAATGATAACCCCAGACCTAACCCTAGCACTAACCTTCGCATAACCATGACCATAACCCTAGACCAAACCCCAAATAAACCTTAGCCCTAGCACTAAACCTAGCTCAAACCCTAAACCATACTGGAAACCTAATACTGACTCTAACCCTCACCCTCACCCTGACCTAACCCTAACTCTAGCCCTAATCCTAACTTAACCCTAGCCCTAACCCTAGGTCTAACTGTATAAATTACCCTAAAAATAACCATAATGCTAATGCTAACCCTAGGCCTAACCCTAAACCTATCACAAACCAAAACCATATCCATTACCCTAGACCTAACCTGAAACCTAAACCTAACCCTATCCATTACCTATACCCTAATTCTAACCATAATGCTAATTCGAGCCTAAACCTAAACCGTAACCTAACCCAAACCCAAAGCCTCACCCTAATAATACCCCTAGCTCTAAACCTGACCCTTTCCCTAAACGTAACACTTAAATTTGACCTAGCCATAAACCTAACCCTAGGACTATCCCTAAGTGTAAACTTAGACCTGATATTATCCCTAGCCCTAATTTTTGCCCTAAACCTAACACAAACCCCAGCTCTAATCCTAGCATTAAACCTAGCATTAATCCTAACACAAACCTTAACCCTAGCCCTAACCCTAAAGCTAATTGTAAAACTAGCCCTAACCCTAAAGATAGCACTAAAACAAAACAGAACAACAGGCCTAACACTAAACCTTAACTTAAACCAAACACTAGCACTACACCTAGAACTAACCCTAGCCCTAATTCAAAACCTAATCCTAACCTTCAAAATAACCCTGACCCTGTCTCATATCCTAACACTCACCCTAGCTCTAAACAGCACCCTAAACTTAAACCAAACCCTAACAGTAACCCTAGCCCTAATTCGAGTCCTAACCCTAACCCTAAAACTAATCCTGACCTGACTCATATTCTAACACTAACTCTAGCTATAAATATCAATCTAACATTAAACCTAACCCTAACACTTGACCTACCCCTAACCCTAACCCTAAAACTAACCCTAATTGTAACCCTGGTTCTTATATTAATCATTGCCCTAACCCTAGCCTTAAACCTCACACAAAAACTAGCCCTAATCTGAGCCCTAAACCTAGCTTTAACCCTAAACATAACCCTAACCCTAGCCCTAAACCTATCTCTAAACATATCCCTTACCCTAAGCAAAACCCTAACCCTAATGGTAACCCTAGACCTATCCCTAATCCTTAGGCTAACCAAATAATAACCCTATTAATAGTCCTAACCCTAGATCTCATTCTAGCTCTAACCCTATCCCAAACCCTAACCCTAACCCTGACCCTCATTCTGACCATAACACAAACCCGAGGTCTAAACCTGACCCTAACGCTAAACCAAACTCTAACACTAGCCTTACTGGTAACCTTATTCCTAAACCAAACCCTACCATTAGCCCTAGATCTAAACCTAATTCTAAATCTAGCCTTAACTCTAGCTCTAGACATAAAGAAAAATCTAGCCATAGCCCTAACAATAACCCTTAACCTAACCCAAACACTAATCCGACCCCTAGACCAAAACCTAGTCCTAATTCTGGCTTTAACCTGAACTTTAACTGTAACCAGAACACTGACCCTGCCTTTATCACTAAACGTACCTCTTAAACTGACCCTAATCAAAACCGAAACCTAATTCTAGATCCATGCATAACTCTAACAGTATAACAAGACCTAATCATAACTCTGGCTCTTACATTACCCATAGCCCTAACCCTAGGCCTAAACCTAACCCTAAACACAGAACTAATCCAAGGACTAAATCTAGCCCTAAGCATAACACTAATCATAACCCTAGCCCTCACCTAACCCTAGCCCTAACATAAACCTAGTCCTCAACATAGTCCTAACCCTAGCTCAAAGCTTAAACCTTACCCTAAACAGAATCCTAGACTTATCACAAACTCTATCCCTAACCCTAGCCCTAATCCTAAACTCAACCTTCGCCCTAAACCTAGCTCTAAACCTACACATTACCCCAACCCTAAACTTATAGATAATCCTAGCCTAAACCCTAACTCTAAACCTAACACTAACCAGAAAACTGACCCTAGACATAATCCTAAATTTAACACTTGTCATAGCACTAAATGTAACTCAAGCCATAACCTAACCAGAAACCTAAACATAACCATAGCCCTAATCCTAAACCTAAACCAAAATCTAACCCTAACCTAACCCTATATCTAAACCTATACATTACCCTAACCCTAAAACTAACCTTAATGATAACCCTAGCCCTAACCCTAACCCTAATACTAACAATAGCATAATCTTATCCCTAGACCTAACCCTAAAACTAACCCTCTCCCTAGCCATGACCATAGCTCAAAACCTAACCCTTACACTAAACATAACCCTAAACCTAACCCTAGTTCTAAACTTAACCCCAACCATAACTCAAGACTTATTCCTAACCTTAACTCTAGTTCTAAACTAAGCTCAAATCCGACCCACTACCATAACCCTAACCCTTACCCTAATGCTAACCCTAAGCCTAACCCTAACCCTATTGCTAATACTTACCCTATAAATTACCCTAAACCTAACCTAAACCCTAAACCAAACCCTATCATTACCCTAAATCTAACCCTAATGCTAATTCGAGCCCTAAACCTAAATCCTAACTTAAACCAAACCTTAAGCTTGACCCTAACCTTAAAAATTCCCCTAGCTCTAAACCTGAACCTTATCCTAAGCCTAACCCTTACACTAGATGTAGACCTAAATCTAACCCTAAAATTATCTTTAACCATAACCCTAGACCTGATATTAGCCCTAGCCCTAAAACTAGCCTAAACCTAAAAAAAAAAAAAATTAGCTCTCATCCTAGCCTTAAACCTAGCATTAATCATAACCCTAACTCTATGCCTAGCCCTAATCATACTCTAACCCTCACCCTACTTCTAAAACTAGGTATATCGCCATCCCTTATCTGAAACATAACCCTAACCATAACCCTATCACTAGGCCTAAACTGAACACTAACCCTAGCCCTAATCCTGGCCTTAATTTAACCCTTATCCAAACCCTAACCCTAATCCTAGCCCTAAGACAAACTCTAACTCTCACAATAGCCTATTCCTAGTTCTAACCCTATCCCTTACTGTAACTCTAAACCTAGTCCTAACCCTAGTTCTAACCCTTGCCCTATCCTTAGTCCTAGCCTAACCCTAGATCTAAGCCTAACTCTAAATATAACCCTAACCATAAGCCCAAGCCTAACACTAACACTAGACCTAACCCTAATACTCATCATAAAACTAGTGCTAACCCTAACCTGGGACTAAAACAAAACCAAGCAAGAGACCTAACTCTAAACCTTAACTTAAAACAAACCCTAAAGTACACCTGGAACAAATCCTAGGCCTAATTCGAATCCTAACCCTAACCTTAAAACTAACCCTGACCCTGACATATACCCTAACACTCACCCTAGCTCTAAAACACCACTGTAACCTTAAACCAAACACTAACAGTAAACCTAGCCCTAATTTGAGTCCTAACCCTAAAAATAACCCTGTTCCTGGCTCCTATCCCAACAATAACCCTAGCTCCAAATTTATCCTAACCTTAAACCTAAACATAAACACTAATCTTAAACACTAACCTTAAATATAACTCTAATTGTAATCCTGATTCTTACATTATTTGTTGCCCTAACACTAGCCCTGATGCTAACACAAAATCTAGCCATAATCTGCACCCTAAACCTAGCTTTAACACTAACCCTAATCCTAACCCTACACCTAACACTAGCTCTAACTCTATCGCTAAACCTAAGCAATACCCTAACCCGAATCGTAACCTTAGACATATTCCTAATCCTTAGGCTAATCAAAACCCTAACCCTATTAATAGTCCTAAACCTTGTCCTCATTTTAGCTCTAACCTATCCCTAACCCTAACCCTAACATTGATCCTTATTCTGACCATAACACTAACCCTAGTTCTAAACCTCACTCTAACCCTAGACCAAAACTTAACACTAGCCCTACCAGTAAACTTATACTAAACCAGACTCTACCACTAGCCCTAGACCTAAGCCTAATACTAAAACTACCCTTAACTCTAGCCCTAGACCTAAACAAAAACCTAGCCCTAGCCCTAACAATAACCCTTAACCTAACACAAAGACTAACCCTACCCCTTGACATAAACCTAGTCCTAATTCTGGCTTTAACCTTAACCCTAACACTAACCTGAACACGGACCCTGCATTTAACACTAAGCTAACTCTAAACCTGACCCTAACCAAAAACCTAAACCTAACACTAGACCTAGCCATAACCTAAACCTACAACTATCCCTAATCATACTCCTGGCTCTTACATTACCCATAATCCTAACCCTACACTTAACCTAACACAAAACCTAGAGCGAATCCTAGGCCTAAACCCAGCCCTTAGAGTAATCCTAGCCCTAACCCTAGCCCTAATTTTAACCATAACTCTAGCCTTAGTTCTAAACCTTACTCAATGCCTAACCCTTACCCTAAATATAAACTTAGACTTATCCCTACCTCTAACCCTAACCCTATCCCTAACCATAAACTTAACCCTATCCCTAAACCTAGCTCTGAACATACACATTACCCTAACACTTACCCTAACCCTAACTAGAAAACTTACCCTAGACCTAACCCTAAACCTAACACTTCACATAGCCCTAACCCTAGCTCAAACCCTAACCTGTACCAGAAACCTAAACCTAACCATGCCTTAACCTTTACCCTAAAACTAAATCTAACCCTAAACCTAATCCTAAACTTACATCTAACCATATCCATTACCCTAACACTTATCCTAATACTATTAATAAACCTAGCCCTAACCCTAACCCAAACTTTAAAGTTACTGTAATTCTATCCTAGACCTAATGCTGAACCTAACCCTCAACTTAGCCCTAGCCCTAACTCTAGCTCAAACTCTAACCCTTACACTAAACAAACCCTAGCCGAAACTCTAACCCTAACCCTAGCCCTAAGACAAACTCTAACTCTCACACTAGCCCTATTCCTAGTTCTAATCCAATCTCTGACCATAACCTAACCCTAACACTAACCCTTGCCTTATCCTTATTCCTAGCCTAATGCTAGATCTAAGCCTAACTCTAAATGTATTCCTAACCATAGCCTAAGCCTAACTCTAACACTAGACCTAACCCAAATGCTAATCATAAAACTAGGGCTAACACTAACCCTGGGATAAAACAAAACTGAACAATAGACTAACCCTAAACCTTAACTTAAACCAAACCCACAATTACACCTAGAACTAATCCCAGCCTTAATTCGAGTCCTAACCCTAACCTTAAAATTAACCCTGACCCTGACTTATACCCTAACACTTACCCTAGCTCTGAAACACCACTCTAAACTTAAACCAAACCCTAACACTAAACCTAGCTCTAATTTGATTCCTAAACCTAACCCTAAAACTAACCCTGTCCCTGACTCCTATCATAACAATAACCCCAGCTCTAAATTCATCCTAAACTTAAACCTAACCCTAACACGAGAACTACCCCTAACACTAACCCTAAAGCTAACCTTAATTGTAACCCTGATTCTTACATTACTTGTTGCCCTATTCCAAGCCATAATGCTAACACAAAATCTAGCCCTAATCAGAGCCTGAAACCTAGCTTTAACACTCACTCTAACCCTAACCCTAACACTAGCTTGAACTCTATCCCTAAACCTAAGAAAAACCCTAACCTTAATGGTAACCCTAGACCTATCCCTAATCCTTAGGCTAATCAAAATCCTAACTCTATTAATAGTCCTAAATCTAGCCCTATTTCTAGCTCTAACCTATCCCTAACCCTAACCTTAACTCTGAGCTTTATTCTGACCATAACACTAAACCTAGGTCTAAATCTGACCCTAACCCTAGACCAAACTCTAACACTAGCCCTACCAGTAAACTTGTACTAAACCGGACTCTACCACTAGCCCTAGACCTAAACCTAATCCTGAATCTAGCCTTAACTCTAGCCCTAGACTTAAACAAAAACTTAGCCCTAGCCCCAACAATAAGGCTTAACCTAATGCAAAGACTAATTCTACAACTAGACATAAACCTAGTCCTAATTCTGGCTTTAACCTTAACCCTAACACTAACTTGAACACGGACCCTGCATTTAACACTAAGCTATCTCTGAGCCTGACCCTAACCGAAAATCTAAACCTAACACTAGACCTAGCTATAATCCTAACCCTACAACTAGCCCTAATCATAATCCTAGCTCTTACATTACCCATAACAATAACCCTACACCTTAACCTAACACAAAACCTAGAGTGAATTCTAAGCCTAAAGTTAGCCCTAAGTATAACCGTAACCCTAACCCTAGTGCTAATCCTAACCCTAACTGTAGCATTAGTCCTAAACTTAACTCAATGCTGATCTTTCCCTAAATATAAACTTAGACTTATCCCTAACTCTAACCCTAACCCTAACCCTAACCCTAACCCTATACTTAACCCTATCCCTAAACCTAGCTCTGAACATACACATTACCCTAACCCTATCCCTAACCCTATTGGTAAACCTAGCCATAACCCGAACCCTAACCCTAACACTAACTGGAAAATTAATCCTAGACCTAACCCTAAATCTAACACTTGCCATAGCCCTAACCCTAGCTCAAACCCTAACACATACCAGAAACCTAAACCTAACCATGCCTTAACCTTAAACCTAAAATAAAATCTAAACCTAATCCTAAACCTAACATTTAACAATATCCATTACTATAACCCTTATCCTAACCCTAATGATAAATGTAGCCCTAACCCTAACCCTAACCCTAAACCTACCGTAATCTTTTGCCCAGACCTAACGCTGAACCCAAAACTTAGCTCTCGACCTAAATCTAGCTCAAACCCTAATCATTCCCCTAAAAATACCCTAGCCCAAACTCTAACCCTAATCCTAGCCCTAATCCTAATGGTAACCATAGCATAAAACGCTAGCTCTATCTCTATCCATTAACCTAACCATAACCCTAAACCTAATGCTAACCCTAGCTCTAACCATAAATCTACCTCTATCCCTAGCTCTGATTCTAACCTGAACCCTCAACTTAGACCTAACACTTACTAAATCCATGAGCATTACCATTAACCTAATGGTAAGAAAACCCTAAGCCTAACACTAACCCTAACCCTAGCCCTAACCCTAATACTAATCCTAACCCTTGACCTAACCCTAAACATAACCCTAGACTTAGCACTAACCCTAGCTTAAACCCTAACCCGTATCCTAAACTTAACCCCAACCCTAACCCTAGCCTTAACCATAACCCTAACCCTAACTCTAGCCCTAATCCTAAACATAATCCTAGCACAAACCATAGCTCTAAATCGATCAATTACCCAAACAATAACCATAAACCTAATGCTAACCCTAGGCCTAACCCTAACCCTCTCCATTAACCTAAACCTAACATGAAACCTAAACCTAACCTGAAGCTAAACCTAACCCTAACACTAATTAACCCTAGTCCTAATTCTGGCTTTCACCCTAATTAACCCTAATTAACCCTAACTCTAGCCCTATGACTAACTTTAACTCTCACCCTAGTTCTATTAATAGTTCTAAACCTATCACTTTTCATAACCCAAAACCTAGCCCTATCTCTAGCCTAAACCTGAGACCTAACCTTCACCCTAGACCTAACCCTAGATCTAAACCTAACTCTAAATATAACCCTAACCCTAAGCCTAAACTTCACCCTAACACTGGCCATAACCCTAACACTAATGATAAAACTAGCCCTATCCCTACACTTAATGCTAACCCTAGGCCAAACCCTAAGACCTATAAAATCCATAAATCTATCCATTACCCTAACCCTAACCCTAACCCTAACCTAATCGTAGCTCAAACCCTAAACATTACCTTAAAATTAACCCTCATCCTAACCCTAACCTAACCTGACATTTAACCCTATCCAATACCCTGAACCTAATGATAACCCTAGCCCTAACACTAACAGTATCCAGACCCTAACTCTAACTCTAACTCTAACATAGGCATAATCCTAAACCTAACCCTCACCCTAGTGTGAACTAACACTAGCTCAATCCCTAAACTGTACCCTAAGCCTATCCCTAACCCTAACTCTAAGCCTAATAGTAACCATAACCCTAGCCCTAACCCTAGCTCTAACACTATCCATTACCCTAATCATAACCCTTACCATAAAGCTAACCATAGGCCTAACCCTGACCCTATCGCTAACTCTAAACGTATCAATTACCCTAATCCTAACCTAAACCCTAAACCTAACAGTCTCATTACCTTAATCTTAACCTAATTCTAATTCAAGCCCTAACCCTAAATCCTAACCTAAACTAAACCCTAAACCTGACCCTAACCCTAATAATACATTTAGCTCTAAACCTGACCCTTACTCTAAACCTAATTCTAACACTAGACCTAGCAATAAACCTAACCCTAAATCTGTCCCTAACCATAACCCTAGACCAGACACTAGCCCTAGCTCCAATTCTTGCCATAACCCTAAAACAAACCCTAGCCCTCAACCTAGCCCTAAACCTAGCCCTAAACCTAACCAAAACCATAACCCTAGCCCTAACCATAATTCTAATTTTCTTTCTAGCCCTAAACCTATCTATAAATTTATCCCTTCCCCTAAACCTAACCCTATCCCTAAAACTAAACCTAACACTAGGCCTAACCCTAACACAGACCCTAAACCAAATCCTAGCCCTCATTTAACCCAAAACTAGCACTAATCAGAGACTTAACACTACCTTTAACCGTAACCCTAATCCTAACACTAGCCCTAACCCTTACCCTAAACCTAACCCTAACCTCAAAACTTGCCCTAACCCTAAACCTTACCCTACCCCTAATCCTAACTGTAAACCTATCTCTAACCCTAGCGGCAACCCTATCCATTACCCTAACCATACCCTAATGATAACCTTAGGATAACCCTAAACCTATTCCTAACCCTAAACCTATCTATTAACCAAAACCTAACCTGAACCCTAAACCTAACCATATCCATAACACTAACCGTAAAACTAAAGCTAATTTGAGCCCTAAACTTAATCATTAACCTAACTCAAACCATAGCCCTGAATCTTTCCCTAATAATATCCCTAGCTCTAAATCATACCCTAAGCTCTAACCTAACCCTTACACTATACCTAGCCATAATCATAACCCTAAATCTATCCCTAAATCTAAGCCTACACCTGACATTAGCCCTAGCCCTAATGCTAGCCCTGACCCTAACACAAAACCTAGCCCTAATTCTAGCCCTAAACTTAGCCTTAATCCTAACTCTGACCCTAACCCTAGCCCTAAGCCTCGCCCTATCCCTGGTCTTAGCCCTAGCTCTAACCCTATCCCTTACACTAAGTCAAACCTTTACCCTATTGCTACCCTAGTCCTAACCCTAATGTTTAGTCTACCCCAAAACCTAACTCTATTACTAGTCCTAACCCTAGCCCTCATTCTAGCTATAAACTTAACCCAACTCTAACCCTAACCATGAACCTTATTCTGACCCTAACACTAATCCTTGGTTTAAACCTGACCCTACACCTAAACTGAAAACTAACACTAGCCCTACTGGTAAACCTATACCTAAATCTACACTAACACTAGCCCTAGACCTAAATCTAATTCTAAATATAGCCATAACTCTAGCCCTCAAACTAACAATAACCCTTAACCGAACCCAAACACTAACTCACCCTAGACTTAACCCTAGTCCTAATTATGGCCATAAACCTAAAACTAACCCTAACTCGAACACTGACACTTACCGTAACACAAACCCTAACTCTAAATATTATCCTAACCTCAAAACTAACCCTAACACTAGACTAACCCTAAAACTAGCCATAACCATAACCCTAGCTCTTAGATTACCCATAAACCTAACACTAGCCCTAAACATCACACAAAACCTAGCCCTAATTGTAGCCCTAAACCTAACCCTAAGCATAACCCTAAACTTAAACCTAGCCCTAACCCTAACCATAACCTTCACCCTAGCCATAATGCTAACCACAACCTTCGCCCTAGCCCTAACCCAAGCTCAAATCCTAAACTTAACCCTAGCCCAAACCCTAAATGTCACCATAACCCTAGCTCTAACTCTATCCATCACCCTAACAATAACCCTAAACCTAATGCTAACCCTAGCCCTATCCCTAACCTTAACCCTACCCTAGCCCTGACTTTAACCTAACACTCACACTAGCCATAACCTTTGCTTGATCCCTATTCTTTACCCTTAACCTAACCATAACTCTAACCCAAGGCCTAATTCTAACCCTAAACCTAGCCCTAATACTAAACTTAACCCTAGCCCTAACACTAGATTGAACCCTAAACAATACCCTAACCCTAACCCTAATGATAAACCTAGACCTAAACCTAAACCCACACTAACCCTAAACATAAACCTAACCATAGAACTAACCAGAAACCTAACCCTAAACCTAACCCAAACCGTAGCTCAAATCCTAACCCTTATCCTAAACCTAACCCTTACCTAACCCTAAAACTAACCCTAACTCTAACCTGACACTTAACTCTATCAATTACCCTAAAAAGTAATGTTAACCCTAGCATTAACTCTAACACTAACCATAACCATAACCCTAAACCTAACCCTAGCCCTAGAACTAACCCTAGCTCAAACACTTAACCATACCCTATTCTAATCCTAACCCTAAACCTAGCCCTAAACTTGAAAATAAACCTAACTCTAGCCCTAATCTTAATCATAACCCTAGCCCTAACACTAGCTCTAACTCTATAAATTACCCTTAATGATAACCTTAAATCTAATGCTAACCCTCGGCCTAACCCTAAACCTATCGCAAAACCTAAACATATCCATTACCCTAAACCTAACCTGAACCCTAATCCTAACCCCTATCCATTACCCTAACCCTAACTATAACCTTAATGTTAATTTGAGCCCTTAACCTAAACCTTAACCTAACCCAAACCCCAAATCTGACCCTCACTCTAATAATACTCCTAGCTCTAAACCAGACCCTTTATCTAAACCTAACCCTAAAACTATCCCTAACTGTAACCATAGACAGGATATTAGCCATGCCCTAATTCTTGCCCTAAACCTAACACAAAACCCAGACCTAATCCTAACCTTAAACCTAGCCTTAGTCCTAACCCAAACCATAGCCCTAGCCCTAACCCTAATGCTAATCGTAAAACTAGTCCTAACCCTAACCGTAGCACTAAAACAAAACCAAGCAAGAGGCCAAAACCTAAACCTGAACTTAAACCAAATTCTAACACTACACCTAGACCAAACCCTAGCCCTAATTCGAGTCCTAATTCTAACCTTAAAAATAACACTGATTCTGACTCATATCCTAACATTCACCCTATCTCTACACAACTCTAAATTTAAACCAAACCCTAAACATAAACCTAGCCCTAATTCGAGTCTTAAACCTAACCCTAAAACTAACCTTGACCATGACTCATATTCTAACACTAACCATAGCTATAAATATTACCCTAATAATAACACTAGAAATACCCCTACCCCTAACCCTAAAACTAACCACAATTGTAACCATAGTTCTTATATTAGCCATTTCCCTAACCTTAGCCTTTACTCTAACACCAAAACTAGCGCTATTCCAAGACCTAAAACTAGCTAAACCCTAACCCAAACCCTAAACCTAATGCTAACAATAGTTCAAAGCCTAACCCTTACCCTAAACATAGACCTAGACCTATACCTAACTCTAACCCTAACCTTAGCCCTAACCCTAACCTTATCCCTAAACCTAGCTCTAAACCTACCCATTACCCTAACCCTAACACTAAACCTATTGATAATCCTAGCCTGAACCCTAACGCTAACACTAACCCTAACTGGAAAACTACCCCCAGACATAACCCTAAATGTAATACTGGCCATAGTCCTAACACTAACACAAACCCTAACCCTTACCATAAATATAAACATAACTATAGCCCTAACCCTAACTTAAACCAAAATATAACCCTATCCCTAATCCTATGTCTATCTATATTCATTACTCGAAACCTAAACTTAATGATAACCCTAACCCTAACCCTAACCATAAACCTACAATAATCCTATCCCTAGAGCTAAGCCTAAACTTAACCCACACACTAGCCCTAACCCTAGCTCAATACCTAACCCTTACACTAAACATAACCCTAAACCTAACTCCAGTTCTAACACTAACACTAACCCTAACTCAAGACCTTTTACTAACCATAACCCTAGCTCTAAACTTAGCTCTAAACCTATCTATTACCCTAAATATAACTTACCCAAATGCGAACCCTAGGCCTAACCCTAACCTTATCGCTAAACCAAACTCTATGAATTACCCTAAACCTAACCTGATCCCTAAACCAAACACTATTATTATCCTAACCATAACCCTAATGCTAGTTTGAGCCCTAACCCTAAATCCTAACCTAAACCAAAGCCTAACCCTGACCCTAATTCCCCTATCTCAAAACTTGACCTTACTCTAAACCTAACACTTACACTAGACGTAGCCATAAGCCTAACCCTAAAATTATCTTGAACCATAAACCTAGACCTGATGTTAGCCCTAGACCTAATCCTAGCCCTAACACTAAAACAAACACTAGCCCTCATCCTAGCTCTAACCTATCCGTAATCATAACCTTAACACTAGCCCTACCCCAATCCATAACTCTAACACCCAACCTACTTCTAAACCTAGCTACAACACTATCCCTTATCCTAAACTTAACCCTAAACCTAACCCTAACCTTAATGATAGGCCTAAGCTGAACACTAATCCTAGCCCTAATCCTACCACTAATTTTTAACTATATTTCTAACACTAACCCTAACCCTAGCCCTAAGACTAATTCTAATTTTTCCACTAACCTTATCCCTAGATCTAACCCTATTCCTTACCATAACCCTAACCCTAGTGCTAACCCTTGCCCTATCCTTAGTTCTAGCCCTAACTCTAAATCTAACCCTGACTCTAAATATAAACTTAACACTAAGCCTAAGCCTAATACTATAACTAGACCTAACCTTATTGCTAATCATAAAAGTAGCCTTAACCCTAATCCTAGGACTAAAACAAAACTGAGCAGTAGCCCTAACCCTAAACCTTAACTTAAACCAAACCCTAACACCATAACTAGACATAACCATAACCCTAATTGGAATCTTAAACATAACCTTAAAATAACCCTGACCATGACTCATATCCTCACACTCACCCAGGCTCCAAACACCACTCTAACCTTAAACTGAATCCTAACAGTAACCCTTCCACTTATTTGAGTCCTATTCCTAACTCTAAAACTAACTATAACCCTAACTCCTATTCTAATACTAATCCTAGCTCTAAATATCAACATAACCTTAAAACTAACCCTAACACCAGAGGTCTAACCCCTAAAACGAACCCTAAATAAAACCCTAATTTTAACCCTCGTTCTTACATTAGCCATTGCCCTAATCTTACCCCTAACCCTAACAGAAAAACTATCCCTAACTGAGCCCTAAACCTATCTTTAACCCTACCCCAAATGCTACCACTAACACTATTTTTAACCCTATTTCTAACTGTAAGCAAAATGCTAACCCTAATGGTAACCCTAGGCCTATCCCTAATCCTAAGGCTAACAAAACCCCAAGTCAATTAATAGTCCTAAACCTTGCCCTCATTCTAGCTCTAACCCTATCCCAAACCCTAATCCTAACCCTTACCCTGACCCTTATTCTGACCATAACACAACCCCAAGGTTTAAACCTGACCCTAAACCTAGAACAAACCCTAACAGTAGCCCTACCAATACTTACACCTAAGCCTAACCATAACACAAGCCCTAGACCTAAACATAATCCTAAATCTATCCTTAACTCTAGCCCTAGACCTAAGAAAATAACGTAGCCCTAGCCATAACAATAACCCTTAACCTAAAGCAAAGACTAAACCTAATCCTAGACATAAACCTAATCCTAATTCTGGCTTTAACCTTAACTCTATCTGTGATGAACACTGACCCTCCCTTTAACACTAAACCTATCTCTAAACCTGACCCTAAACGAAAACCTAAACCTAACTCTACACCTAGCTATAACCCTAACCCTACAACTAGCCCTAATTATAACCCTAGCTCTTACATTACCCATAGCCTTAACCTTATGCCTTAACCTAACACAAAATGTAGAGCGAATCCTAGGCCTAAACCTAGCCCTAAGCATAACCCTAGCCCTAACCCTAGCCCTAACCCTAATCCTAACCCTAGCCTTAGTCCTAACCCTAGCTCAAAGCCTAATACTTACCCTAAATATAAACTTAGACCTATCCCTAACTCTGAAGCTAAACCTAGCCCTAATTCTAACCTTAACCTTAGCCTTAAACCTAGTTCTAAACCCACCCATTACACTAACCCTAACCCTAACCCCATTAATAGTCCTAACTGTAGACCTCACTTCAGCTCTAAATCTATCCGAAAACCTAATGCTAACCTTGACCCTTATTCTGAACCTAACGCTAACCCTAGGTCTAAACCTGACCCTAAATCTAGAGCAAACCCTAACTCTAACTTTAGACCTAAACCTAATTCTAAATCTAGCCTTAACTCTAGCCCTAGACCTAAAAAAAAAAAAAAAAAAAAAAAAAAAAAAAAACCTAACCCTAACAATAACCCTTAACCTAATGCAAACACTAAATCTACTCATAGACATAGTCCTAATTCTGGCTCTAAACCTAATTCTAACTCTAACCCAAACACTGACCCTGCCTTTAACAGTAAATCTACCTCTAAACCTGACCCTAACTGAAAATATAAACCTAATACTAGACCTAGCTATAACCCTAACCCTACAACTAGCCCTAATCATAACCCTAGCTCTTACATTATCCATAGCCCTATCCTTTCACCTTAACCTAAAAAAAAAAAAAAAAAAAAAACAAACAAACAAAAAAAAAAACCTAGGGCAAATCCTAGGCCTAAACCTAGCCCTAAGCCTACCCTAACCCTAACTTTAGACCTACCCCTAATCCTAACCCTACCCTTACTCCTAAACATAGATTGAAGCCTAACTCTTACCCTAAATATAAACTTAGACCTATCCCTAACTCTAAAACTAACCCTAGACCTAATCCTAACCTTAATCCTAGCCTTAAACCTAGCTCTAAACCACTCATTACCGTAACGCTAATCCTAAACCTATTGATAACCCTAGCTGTAATTCTAACTCTAACCCTAACAAAAAAAAATCTAATCCTGGTCCTAACCCTAAACCTAAAACTCGCCAAAGCCCTAACACTAGCTCAAACCCTAACCCATACCATAATTCTAAACATAATCATTGCCTTAACCCTAACCCTAAAACTAAATCTAACCCTAACCCTACACCTAAACCTATATATAACTGCATCCATTACCCTAACCCTAATCCTAACCCTAATGATAACCCTAGCCATAACCCCAACCCTAACCCTAACCGTAATTCTATTCCTATACCTAAGGCTGAACCTAACCCTCGACCTAGCCCTAGACTTAACTCTAGCTCAAACCCTCACCCTTACCCTAAACATAACCGTAACCGAAACCCTAACCCAAATCCTAGCCCTAATCCTAACCATAACTATAGCCCAAACCCTAGCTCTAACTCTATCCATTACCCTAACTGTAAACCTAAACCTAATGCTAATCCTTGCCCTAACTCTTACCCTAACTCTATCACTAGCCCTGACTCTAACCCGAACACTCAACTTAGCCCTCACCCTTACTCAATCCCTGACCCTTACCCTTAACCTAACCATAAGACTTATCCTAAGCCAAAGCCTAACCTAACCCTATCCCTAATCCTAAACTGAACCCTAGCCTTAACCCTAGCTCTAATCTCACTCATTACCCTAACCCTAAACATAAAACTCATGATAACCTAACCCAAAACCTATTCTAATTCTAACCATAAACCTAACCTTAGAACTAACTTTAAACATAATCCTTGCCATTTTCCTAACCTTAGCTCAAACCCTAACCATACCCTAAATCTAACCCTAACCCTAATTCTAAACCTAACCCTAACCCTAACCCTAACCCGACATCAAACCCTGTCCATTACCCTAAACCTAATGATAACCCTAGACCTAACCGTAATATTAACCCTAAACCTAACATAACCTTAACCCTGGTCATAACCCTAAACCTAACCTAGCCTTATCACTAACCCTATCTCAAACCCTAAAGTGTACCCTAAACCTAACCCTAACCCTAGCCTTAACCCTAATCCCAACCCTAACTCTAGCCATAATCCTAACCATAACTCTATCTATAACACTAGCTCTAACCCTATCAATTACCCTAATGATAACCATAAATCTAATGCTAACCCTAGGCCTAACCCTAACCCTATCCATTACCCTAAACCTAATCTGAACCCTAAACCTAATCTGAAGCATAAACCTAACCCTATTCATTACCCTAACCCTAACTCTAACCATAATGCTAATTTGAGTCCTAACCCTAAATCTTAACCTACCCAAACCCAAAACCTGACCCTGATCATTTTAATACTCTTAGCTCTAAACCTGAACCTTACCCTAAACCTAACTCTGACACTAGACATAGCCATAAACCTCATATTAGCCCTAGCCCTAATACTTGTATGACATGATATTAGCCCTAGCCCTAATACTTGTCATAACCCTAACACAAACTCTAACCCTCATCCCAGCACTAAACCTACCCTTATCCTAAACCTAACTCTGACACTAGACATAGCCATAAACCTGTTATTAGCCCTAGCCCTAATACTTGTAAGACATGATATTAGCCCTAGTGCTAATACTTGTCATAACCCTAACACAAACTCTAGCCCTCATCCTAGCACTAAACTTACCCTTGATCCTAACCTGTACCCTAATTTAGCCGTACCCCTAATTTTATCCCGGTCCTAGTTCTAAACCAATCTATAACCCCACCCCTTCCTGTAAACCTAAACCTAACCCTAGCCCTAGACCTAAACCTACAACTAACCCTAGAATTGCCTAACCTTAATTTAGCCCTAACCCTAACCCTAGCACTAAGACTACCTCCCACTCTCACCCTAGCCCTATTCCTAGTTCTAACCCTATCCCTTACCATAACCCTAACACTTGCCCTAACCTTTGCCCTAACCCTATCCCTAGCCCTAACCTTTCATCTAACCATAACTCTAATTCTAACCCTGAATCTAACTGTAAAACTCACACTAACATTAGAACTAACACTAATGCTAATTCTAAAATTAGCCCTAACCTAGTTCTAGCCCTAAAACAAACAGAGCCATAACCCTAACCCTAAACTTTAACCTAAACCAAAACTTAACCCAACACCTGGCCCTAACCCTTACCCTAATTCTAGTCCTATCCTAACCCTAAAACTAACCTTGACCCTGACTCTGACACTGTAACTAACCCTACCTATAATATCACCCTAAAAATAAACCTAACCCTAAAACTAGACATAGCCCTTAATCTAATGCTAAAAGTAGCCCTAATCATAACCCTACTTCCTACATTAGCTGTAGCCCTAACCCTAGCCCTAACCTAATCCACAAGATAGCCCTAATCTAAGCCCTACACCTCATTTTAACCCTAACCATAATCCTGACCCTAGTGCTAAATATTACCCTAAACCTAAACCTAAACCTAAATCTTGCCCTAACACTAAATCTAACCCTAGCCTTAATATTAAGCATAAAACTAGACCTAACCCTAGCTCTAACCCTATCCATTACCCTAACTCTAACCCTAACCCTAATGCTAAATCTAGGATAAACCTAACCCTATTTCTAACCCTAAATTTATCCATTACCCTAAACCTAACCTGAACCCTAAACCTAACCATATCCATTACTCTAACCTTAGCCCTAAACCTAATGCTAATTGGGGCCCTAACCCATAACCTTAACCTGACCCAAACCATAACTGTTATCAGGAACCTAATAATAACCCTATCTCTAAAACTGACCCTAACCCTCAACCTAACACTTACACTAGAACTAGCCATAAACCTCACCCTAAAACTAACCCTAACCATAAACCTAGACCTGACATTAGCCCTAGCCCGAATCCTGGCCCTAAGCCTAACACAAAACCTGGCTTTAATCCTAGCACTTAACCTAGCCTAGTCCTAACCCTAACCCTAACCCTAGCCCTAAAACTAAGCCTAGCCCTAACATTAATCCTAGCGCTAATCCTTGTAGTAATTTTGACCTAACCCTAACCCTAGGCCTAAGACTAACTGTAACTCTCACTGTAGACCTATCCCTAGTTTTAAACCTATCGCTTAAAGTAACCCAAACCCTAGCTCGAAGCCTAGCCCCACCCCTAGCCCTAACTTTTGCCCTAGCTCTAAACCTAGATCTAATCCTAACTCTAAATCTAACACTAACTCTAAGCCTAAACCTTACCCTAACACTAGCCCTATGCCTAATGCTAATTGGAAAACTAGCTCTAACCTTAGTCCCAGCACAGAATAAAATGGAGTCATTGGCTTAACCTGAAACCTTACACTAAATGGAACCCTAACCCTATAGCTAGCCCTAATTCTAGCATTAATTCAAGTCCTAATTCTAATTCTAGAACTTACACTGACTCTGACTCGGACCCTAACAATAACCCTAAATCTAAACATCACTCTAACCCTAAATATAACCCTAAAAATAACCTAATTGGAACTCTAGTTCTTAAATTAGCCATGGCCCTGCCCTAACAGAAAACCTAGTCCTAATCTAAGACCTAAACCTAGCTTTAAAACTAACCCGAACTTTAACCCTATCCCTATCCCTAATCCTAATACTATCTGCAACCCAGCTCTAAACCTGTCCCTTACCCTAAGCCAAACCTTTATTCTAATGCTACCCTTCTCCTAACCCTAATCCTTAGCCTACCCCAAACCATAAGTCTAATACTAATACTAACCCTAGCCCTCATTCTAGCTCTAACCTTAATTCAAACTCTAACCGTAACCCTGACCCTTATTCTGACCGTAACTCTAACCCTAGGTTTAAACCTAGGGTTAAACAGAAACCTAATATTAGCCCTATGGGTAACCCTATACTTAAACCTAACCCTAACACCAGATTTAGAAAAAAGCCTAATACTAAATCTAGCCATAACTCTAGCACTAGCACTAAATAAAAACCTAGCCCTGGGCCCAACAATAACCCTTAACCTAAATCAAACACTAACCTTACCCCTGGCCTAAAACTAATCCTACTTCTGGCCCTAACCTTAAACCTAACCCTAACCCGAACAATGACACTTACCCTAACACAAGCCTAGCTCTAAATTTTATGCTGACCCCAAATCTAGCCATAACCCTAACATTATACCTAGCCATAATCCTAACCCTAGCTCTTTCACTACCCTAATGCCCTAATGCTAGACTTAAACCTCACAAAAATACTACCACTAATCCTAGCCCTAACCCTAAATCTAAACCTAACACTCGCCCTAGACCTAACTCTAGGTCAAACACTAACCCTTAACATAAACATAACCCTAGCCCTAATCCTAACCCAAATGCTAATCCTAGCCCTAATCCTAACCATAACCAAGTCCAAACCCTAGCTCTAAATCTATCCATTACCCTAAACATAAACCTAACCCTAATGCTAATCCTAGTGCTAAACTTAACTCTAGTCCTAAATGTAGACCTGACACTAACCCTAACACTCGCCCTGTCCCTAACTATAGGTCAATCCCTAACACTTACATGAAACATAACCCTAAAACTAACCGTATGCCTAAACCTAACCCTAACCTTAACCCTAGACCTAAAACTAACCATGAGCCTAGCCCTAAACCTATCCATTAACCTAAACATAAGCCTAACCCAAATGCTAACCCTAGGCATAAACTCAAACCTATCACTAACACTAAGCCTATTCATTACCTAAACCTAACTCTATCAATTACTCTAACACTAAACCCAGCACTAAGGCTAATTTCAGTACTAAACCTAAACCATAACCCAATCCAAACTCTGAAAAAGACATTGACTCTAATAATATACCTAGCTCTAAACCTGACCATTACCCTAAACCTAACCCTTACACTAGACCTAAATATAAAACTAAGTGTCACACTATCCCTAACCAAACCATAGACCTGACATTAGCAGTCTACCTAATTCTTGCCCTAAACCTAACACAAACCCTAGCCCTCAATCCTAGCCCTAAACCTAGCCTTAATCCTAATCCGAACCCTTACCCTAGCCCAATCCCTAATTTCAACCCTTGCCCCAGTTCTGAACCTAGGTATAACCACATCCCTTCACCTAATCCTAACCCTAACCCTAACACTATCACTAACCCTAACCTGAGACCTAACACTAGGCATAACCATAACAGTTAACCTAGTTCTAATCCTAGCCCTAATTTATCACTAAATATAACCCTTACTCTAACCCTAGCCCTAACACTGACTCTAAGTCTAAAGCTAGACCTATTTCTCGTACTAACCTTATCTGTTACCGTAACCCTAACACTAGCCCTAACTTTAGCCCTAACCCTAGCCCTAACCCTAGATCTAACCATAATTCTAATGTAACCCTTACCCTAAGCCTAAACCTCACCCTAACACTAGCCCTAACACTATCACTAATCCAATAATTAGCCCTAACCCAAGCCCTAGACATAAAACAAAACTGAGCCATAGCCCTAATGCTAATCCTAACCTAAATGTAACTGAATACCTGACATTTGCCCTAGCCCTAATTCTTGTTCTAACCTTAATGCAAAACCAACCCTACGCCTACCCTTAACCCTAACTCTAGTTTAATGTTATCCCTAACCCTAAAACTGACACTGATGCTGACTCTGACCCTATCACTTACCCTATCTCAAATCATCACCCTAAAACTAAACCTAATCCAAACACTAGACCCAGCCCTAATGCTATCCCTAAATCTAGCCCTAATTGTAATGGTACTTCTAACATTAGCCATAGCCCTACATAAGCCATAACCTAATCAATAACCTAGCCCTAATCTGAGCCCTAACCCTAGATTTAACCCTAACCCTCATTCTTATTCTAAATTGAATCCTAACCCTAGCCTTAATCCTAAATATAACCCTACACATAACCCTAGCTCTAATCCTATCCTTTACCTTAACCCTAAACCTAACACTAATGCTAACCCTAGGATAACCCTAGAATAACCCTAACCCTATTCATAATTCTAACACTATTACATAAACCTAATCTGAACCCTAAACCTCACCATATCCATTACCCTAACCCTAAACCTACCCCTAATGCTAATTTGAGCCCTAAATTTAAAACTTAACCTAAACGAACCCTAACTGTTTTACTGACCCTAATAATACCCCTATCTAAAACTGAACCTAACCCTTTACCTAACCCTTACCACTATACCTAACCATAAACGTAACCCTAAAACTATCCCTAACCATACCACTAGACCTGACCTTAGCCCTAGTCCTAATGCTAGTCCTAAACCAAACAAAATTCATAGCCTTAATCCTGGCCATAAACTTATCCTTAATCCTAAACCTAACCTGAACACTAGTCCTAACACTAAATTTAAAATTCACCCTATGCCTAAACCTAACTATAACATCATAATATACACTAACAATAATCCTAACCCTAACCCTAACCCTAAACCAAGGCCTAGTCCTAATACTAACCCTAGCTCTAATCCTATCCCTAATTTAGCCATAATCCTAAAACTAACCATATAACTAGCCCTAAGACTAAATATAACTCTCGCCTTACCCCTATCCCTAGTTCTAAACTTATCCCTTTCTAAGCCAAAGCCTAGCCCTAACCGTAGTGCAAACCTAGCCTATGGCATAGCCATAAACCTAGATCTAACCCTAACTCTAAATCAAACCCTAACCCTAAACCTAATCCTCACCCTAACACTAGTCTTAACCCTAAATCTAATTTGAAAACTTGCCCTAAGCCTAGCTATAGCCCTCAAAAAAAAAAACTGAGCTATGGCCATAATTCTAAAGTTTAACCTAAACCAAATCCGAATGCTCTATCTAGCCCTAACCCTAAGCCAACAACTAATATTGACCCTGACTCTGAACCTAAAACTAACCCTAACTCTAAATATCACCCTAACCCTAAACCTAACACAAACACTATACCTAGCCCTAACCCTAACCCTAGCCTTAAGCATAACACCAGTTCTTACATTAGCCATAACCCTAACCCTAACACAAAACCTAGTCCTAGTCTGAGCCCTAACTCTAGCTTTAACCCTTGCCCTAATCCTAACCCTAAACCTAGCTTTAAACTTATCCATTACCTTAAGTCAAACCCTCACTCTAATGCTACCCTAGTTCTAACCCTAATCGTTAGCGTACTCCATACATTAACTCTATTACTAGTCCTAACCCTAGACCTCATTCTATCTCTAACCCTAACCCAATGTCTAAGCCTAACCCTGACCCTTATTCTGACCGTAACACTAACCCTAGGAATAAGCCTGACCCTAATCCTAAACTAAACCATAACACTAGCCCTACCGGTAAACCTATACCTAAACTTAACTGTAACACTAGCACTAGACCTAAACTTAAATCTAAATATAGCCATAATTCTAGCCCTAGCCCGAACAATAACCATTAACCTAACACAAAGACTAACCCTACCCCTAGATGTAAACCTAGTTCTAATTCTGGCCCTAACACTAAATCCAATACTAACCTGAACACTGACCCTTACCCTAACATAAACCCTAGCTCGAAATCTTATCCCAACCCAAAACCTAACACTAACACAGGATTTATCCATAACCCTAACCCTTAATCTAGCCATAACTATAACCCTAGCTCTTACATTACCCTTAGCCCTAATGCTAGCCATACACCTCACCTAAAACACAGCCCTAAACCTAGCCCTAAGCATAACCCTAACATTAACCTAACCAAACCCTACCCTAACGATTTCCGTGGCCCTTATTCTTACTCAAACTTTAACCCTTACCCTAAGCATAACCCTAGCTCTAAACCTAACCCTAATCTTATCCCAAATCCTAACTATAACCATAGCCCAAATCCTAGATCTAACTTTATCCTTTACTTTAAACATTACCCTGACCCTAATGCTAACCTAGCCCTAAACCTAACCCTAACCCTAACCATATCCTTGACTCTAATCCTAAATCTCATGCTAGCCCTAACCCTAGCTCAAACCCTAACACTCACCTTAAACCTAACTGTAACACTAACCCTAACCCTTGCGTTAATCCTAGCCCTAATCCTAATCTTAATCCAATCTCTAACACTTGCACTAACCCTATCCATTACCCTAAACATAAGCCTAATTCAAACGTTAATACAACACCTAACCCTAACCCTATCCCTTTTATTAACCCTATACATTACTCTAAACCTAAACTGAACCCTAAACCTAACCCTATCCATTACTCTAACCCGAATCCTAACCCTAATGCTAATTCAAGCCCTAACTTTAACCTTAACCCAATCCAACCCTAACCCAGACTATGACCCTAATAATATACCTAGCTCTAAACCTCACCCCTACCCTAAACCTAACCCTTGCATTAGACCCAGCCATAAACCAAACCTTAAATCTATCCCTAATTGTAACCCCAGACCTGATATTAGCCCTAGCCTTGTCTTAACCCTAACTCTAACACAAACAGTAGCCCTCATCCTAGCCTTAAACCTAGCCTTAATCCTAACCAGAACCCTCATCCTAGCCCTATCCCTAATTTTAACCATTTCCCTAACCCTGAACCAAGCTATAAAACCCCATTCTTGCCCGTAAAACTATCCCTAACATTAGCCCTAACCATCGGCCTAACTCTAACACTAATCCTAGGGCTAATCCTAGCCCTAATTTAGCCCTCACCTTAACCCTACTTCTAACCTAGCCCTAAGATTAACTCTAACTATCACTCCTAGCACTATTTCTATTTCTAACCCTATCCGTTACTCTAACCCTCACACCAGCACTAAACTTATCCCTAACCCTCACCCTAACTCAAACCTTAACCCTTACCCTAAACCCAATAGTAAACCCAGCCCTAAAACTAAACTTAACCCTAAAGCTAAACTTACATCTAATCCAATCTATTACCCTAAACCTAAACCTAACTCTAATGAAAACCCTAGCCCTAACCCAGAACCTAAACCTGCCCATTACTATAAACCTAACCCTAGACCTAACAATAAACCTAACTCTCACCTTAGAACTAACCCTATGTCAATACCATACCTTTACCCTAAAACTAATTATAACCCTACTCTAAGCTAATGATAACCCTACTCTAAGTTAATGATAATCCTAGCCCTAATCCAATCTCTAACCTTAACTCTAACCCTAATTCTAACCATAACCCTAGCTCTAACCCTATACATTACCCGTATGATAACCCTTTCCTAATGCTAACCCTAGGCCTAACCCTAACTCTAAATTTAACCTCAACTCTGACCATACCTTTAAAAGTAAACCTACCTCTAATCCTGACCCTAACTGACTATCTAAACCTAACACAAGACCTAGCCATAACCCTAACCCTAAAACTAGTCATAATCATTACCCTAGCTCTTACATACCCAGAGCCCTAACCCTAGCCATACAATAGCTCAAATCTGAGTCCTACGACTAAAACTAACCCTGACCCAGACTCATATCCAAACACTAAACCTAGCTCTAAATAGCATCCTAACCATAAATCTAATGCTAACCCTAGACCTAGCCCAACCCTAACCCTAATACTAACCCTAATCATCACCCTAGTTCTTACATTAGTCATAGCCCTAACCCTAGCTCCAACCCTTACAAAAAATAGCCCTAATCTGAGCCCTAACACTAGATTTAACTCTAAACCTAACCCTAACCCTAGCCCTAAACCTAACCATAACACTAGCCCTAACCCTAGCTCTAACCCTATCCTTTACCTTAAGCGAAATCCTATTTATAAGGCTTATCCCAGTACTAATCCTAATCCTTAGCCTAAACCAAACACTAACCCTATTACTAGTCCTAACGCTAGCCCTCATTCTAGCTCTAACCCTATCCAAAAACCTAACCCTAACTTTCACCCTTATTCTGACCATAAGACTAATTCTAGGTCTAAACCTGACCTTACCCTAAACTGAAATACGAATCTAGCCATACCAGTAAACTTTTACCTAAACCTAAGCCTAATACTAGCGCTACACATAAACCTAATGCTAAATCTAGCGATAATTCTAGCCCTAGACTTAAACAAAAACTTAGTTCTAGCCCTAAAAATAACCCTTAACCTAAACTAAACAATAACACTACCCCTAGACCTAACGATAGTCCTAATTCTGGCTTTCACCATAACCCTAACACTAACCTGAACACTGACACTGACACTAAAAATAAAATTAGCTATAAACCTGATCCTAAACCAAAATATAAACCTAACACTTGACCTAGCAAAAACCCTATCCCTAAAACTACTAATTTAATCCTAATCTTAATCCTAGTCCTAACCTTAATTTTACCCCTTGCCCTAACCCTAAACTCAGCTGTAACTTCATACCTTACCTTAACCCTATTGCTAGGGTTACCCCTAAAACTACCAAAATTAGAAGCCTAGATCTTACATTACCCATAGCACTAAGCTTAGGCCTAAACCTAACACAAAATCTAGTCCTAATCAGAGATCTAAACCTACAATAAGCATAACCCTAACTCTAACCCTAGACCTACCCTAACCCTAACCCTCACCTTAGTCCTAAACGTAGCTCAAATCCTAAACCATAACCTAAACAAAACCATAGCCCTATCAGTAAAAATAACCCTAACCCTAGTCCTAATCCTAACTTTAACCCAGGCCCTAACCCTAACAATTACCCTAACTCTAACCCTAACCCTAATGATAACCCTAGCCCTAACCCTAACCAAAAACCTAACCCAAACCATAAACTTAACACTAGACCTAAACCTAAACCTATTTCTTGCCATAACCCTCACCCTAACTCAAATCTTAACACTTACCCTAAACCCAATAGTAAACCTAGCCCTAAAACTAAACTTAACCCTAATGCTAAACTTACATCTAATCCAATCTGTTACCCTAGACCTAAACCTAACTCTAATGAAAACCCTAGCCCTAACCCTGAACCTAAACCTGACCATTACTATAACCCAAACCATAGATCTAACAATAAACCTAACTCTCACCCTAGAACTAACCCTAGCTCAAAACCATACCTTTACCATAAAAATAATTATAACCCTACTCTAAGCAAATGATAACCCTACTCTAAGTTAATGATAATCCTAGGCCTAATCAAATCTCTAACTTTAACTCTAACCCTAATTCTAACCATAACCTTAGCTCTAACCCTATACATTACCCTATGATAACCCTATTCCTAATGCTAACCCTAGGCCTAACCCTAACCCTATTGCAAACCCTAAATCTTTCCATTACCCTAAACCTACACTGAACCCTAAACCTAACCTGATCCATTAACCTAAACCTAACTTTAACCCTAAACATAGCAAAATGGTTATAACCATTTTAACATAACATTGCCCTAACCCTAGATCTAACCCTTATTCCAATTCTTAACCTAAGCCTAAGCCTTATACAAACACTAGCCCTAACCCTAATGCTGATCATATAACTAGACCTAACCCTAATCAAGGACTAAAACAAAATGGAGAAATAGACCTAACCTTAAACCTTAAATTAATCTAAACCCTAACAAACAACTAGACCTAACCCTAGCTCTAATTGGAGTCATAACCCTAACCTTAAACTAACCCTGACCTTGACTCATATGCTAACACTCACCCTAGCTCTAAACACTACCCTAAACTTTAACAGAAACCTAAAAGTAACTCTAGCCTTAGTTTGAGTTCTAAACCTAACCTTAAAACTAACCCTAACTCAACCCATATCCTAATAGTAACCCTAGCTCTAAACACTGCCCTCAACTTAAACTTGAGTCCTAACCCTAACCCTAAAACTAACACTGTCCCTGACTCATATGCTAACACTATCACTAGCTATAAATATCACCTCAACTTTAAAATTAACCACAAAACCATACATATCCTAACCCTAAATCTAATTGTAACCCTAGTTCTTACATTAGACATTGCCCTAACCCTAGTGCTCACCCCAACTCAAAAACTAACCCTAATCCAAGACCTAAAACTAGATTTACCCCTAACCTTAATCTTAACTCTTGCCCTAAACCTAGCTCTAAGCCTATCCATTATCGTAAGCAAAACCCTAAACCTAATGGTAACCCTAGACCTATTCCTAATCCTTTGGCCAACCAAAACCCTAACCCTATTAATAGTCCTAAACCTAGCCCTCACTCTAGCTCTAACCCTATGCCAAACCCTAATTCTAACCCTGACCCGTATTCTGACCCTAACACTAATCCTAGGTCTGAACCTGACCCTAACCCTAAACAAAACCCAAACACTAGCCCTAGACCTAAACAAAAAACTAGTCAAAGCCCTTGCAATAAACTTTAACCTAAAACAAACACTAACCATACACCTAGACCTAAACCTAGTCCTAATTCTGGCTGTAACCCTAACTCTAAATTTAACCTGAACACTGACCATGCCTTTAAAAGTAAACCTACCTATAAATCTGACCCTAACCGACTATCTAAACCTAACACTAGACCTAGCAATAACCCTAACCCTAAAACTAGCCATGATCATTACCATAGCTCTTACATAACCAAAGCCCTAACCCCAGGCCTAAACCTAACAAAACACCTAGAGTTAATCCTAAGCCTAATCCTAGCCCTAACCCTAACCCTAACCCTAAACCTAGTCCTAACCATAGCTCAAAGCCTAACCCTTACCATAAACATAAACCTACAACTATCCCTAAATATACCCCTAACACTAGCCCTAATCCTAAACATAATCCTAGCCCTAAACCTAGCTCTAGACCTACCCATTACCCTAAACCTAACCCTAAACCTATTGATAACCCTAGGCCTAAAGATAACTCTAAACCTAACTGGAAAACTAACCTTAGATCTAACCGTGAACCTCAGACTCGACATAGACCTAACATTAGCTCACACCCTAACCCTTTCCATAAATGTGAACATAACCATAGCCCTAACCCTAAACCTAAAACTCAATCTAACACTAACCATAAACCTATACCTACATCTAGCCATATACATTACTCTAACCCTAACCATACCCCTAATGATGACACTAGCCCTAATCCTAACTCTAACCCTAACTATACTGTAATCTTATCCCTAGACCCAATTCTACACCTAACCCTCGACCTAGGCCTAACCCTAGCTCAAATCCTAACTCTTATGCTAAACATAACACTAACACTAACCTTTAGTTCTAACCCTAACCATAAACCTAACTCAAGAACTATTCCTAACCATAACCCTAGCCCTAACCTTAGCTGTAACCCTATCCATTATCCTAACCATTACCCCTACCCTAATGCTAACCCTAGGCCTAACACTAAACCTATCGCTAAACCTAACCCTATCAATTACCCTAAACCTAACCTGAACCCTAAACAAAACTCAATCATTACCCTAACCCGGACACTAATGCTAATTGAAGCCCTAAACCCTAAACCCTAAGCTCAACCAAACTCTAACCCTGACTCTGACCCTAATAATTCCCCTAGCTCTAAACCTGAACCTTACCCTAACCTAACCCTTACATTAGACCTAGCAACAAACATAACCCTAAAACTATCCTCAACCGTAACCCTAGACCTGACATTAGCCCTATCCCTAATCCAAGCTCTAACCCTAAAAAACTCCAGTCCTTATCCGAGCCCTAATCCTAGCCTTAATCCTAACCCTAACCCTATCACTAACCCTAATACTAACCCTAGACCTAATCTTAGCCCCAATTCGGCACTATTCCTAACCCTAGACATAAGACTAATTCTAACTCTCACACTATCCTATCACTAGTTCTAAACCTATCCCTTACCATAACCCTAAACCTAGCCCTAAAGCTAGTCCTAACCCTTGCTCTATACATAGCCATAGAACTAACCTGAGATCAAAATCTAACTCTAAATCTAACCCTAACCCGAAGCCTAAGCCTAACCCTAACACTAGCTCTAAGCCTAACACTAATCCTATAAGTAGCCCTAACCCTAGCCCTAGCCCTAAAACAAAACCAAGCCATAGCTCTAACACTAACCCTTAAACTTAAACAAACCCTAACCATACACCTACCCCTAACCCTAGCCCTAATTCGAGTTTTAAGCCAAACCCGAAAACTAACCCTGACTCTGACTCTGACACTAACACTAACCCTAGCTCTAAACATCATCCTAATTCTAAACCTAACCCTGAAACTAAACCTAGCCCTAATCTCAACCCACAAATTAGTCCTAATCATAACACTGGTACTTACATTAGTCATAACCCTAACAATAGCACTAACTTAAAACAAAACCTAGCCCTAATCTGAGCCCTAAACCGAGCTTTAAACCTAACCCTAATTCTAACCCTAACCCTAGCCCTAATCATAACCATAAGCCTAGCCCTAACACTAGCTCTAACTCTATCCATTATAATAACCATAACCCTAACCCTAAGGATAAACCTAGACCTAAGCCTAAACCTATCTCTAAACCTATCCATATCCATTTCCCTAAACTTAACATGAATCCTAATATTAAGCATAACATTATCCTAACCTTAACCCTATAGCTAATTCTATCTCTAACATTAAGCCTTAACCTATCCCAAACCCTAACGCAGGCCTTGACCTTAATAATATGCCTATCCCTAAACCTGACCCTAACCTAAACCTTACACTAGATGTAGCCATAATCCTAATCTCAAACTATCTTTAAACAATTTTAGACCTGAAATTAGCTATACTTCTTATCCTAGGCCTAACCGTAAAACAAACCATAGCCCTTATATTGCCCTAAAACGAACCTTAATCAATACCCTAACCCTAACCATAGCCCTAACTCCAATTCTAAATATCACCCTGCCTCTCAACCTAGGTGTAACACCATCCCTTACCCTAAACTTAATTCTACATCTAACTCTAACTCTATGCTTAAGCTGAACACTAACCCTAACCCTAATCCTAGCCCTAATTCTAGCCCTGTCACTAAAACTAAGCATAACTTTAGCCCGAGGACTAACTCTAATTATCACACTAGCCCTATTGCTAGTTCTAACTCTTTTTCTTACCATAACCCTAACCATAGCACTAACCCAGCCCTATCCTTAATCTTAGCCACAACCCTAGATCTAACCCTAACTCTAAATCTAAACTTAACCCTAAGCCTAAGCCTAACACTAACACTAACCCTAATGCTAATTGTAAAAATAGCCCTAACCCTAACCCTATCAGTAAAACAAAACCGAGCAATAGCCCTAACCCTAAACCTTAACTTAAACCAAACACTAACACCACACCTAGACCTAATCATAGCCTTAATTTGAGTCCTAAGAGTAATCTTGAAACAAACCACCTGACCATTACTAATATCTTGAACTCACCCTAGCTCTAAACACCATCCTAACATTAAACCAAAACCTAAGAGTAACCCTAGCCTTTATTTGAGTCCTAACCCTAACCCTGAACCTGACTTATATCCTAACACTAACCCTAGCTCTAATTATCACCCTAACCTTTAACCTAACACAAACACTATACCTACCCTAACCCTAACCCTAAAACTAACCCTGATTGTAACCCTAGTTCTTATATTAGCAATTGCCCTAATCCTCGCCCTAACTCTAACACAAAAACTAGCTCTAATCTGAGCCCCAAACCTAGTTTAACCCTAACCCTAGCCCTAGCCCTAACCCTAGCTCTAAACCTATCCTTTACCAAAGTGAAACCCTAACCTTAATGTTAACCATAGACCTATCCCTATTCCTGAAGCTAACCAAAATCCTAACCATATTAATAGTCCTGTACCTAGCCCTCATTCTAGGTCTAATACTATCCCAAACCTTAAAGCTAATCCTCACCCTTTTTGTGACTCTCACAAAAACCCTATATCTAAACTTGACCATAACCCTAGAGTAAACCCTAACACTGGCCCTACAGATAACCTTATACCTAAACCAAACAATAACCCTAGGCCTTAGACTAACTCTAATGCTCACAATAGCTTTAAGCTTAGTTCTAACCCTATACTTACCATAACCCTAAACCTAGCTCTAATCCTAGCCCTAACCTATGCCCTATCCTTAGTCCTAGCCCTAACCCTAGATCTAATCCTAACTCTAATTCTAACCCTAAACCTTAGACTAAGCCTAACACTAACATTAGCCCTAAACCTAAGGCTAATCATAAAAGTAGCCATAACCCTAACCCTGCCAGTAAAAGTAAACCAAGAAATAGCCCTAACCATAAACATTAACTTAAACCAAACCCTAACACTACACCTACACCTAACCATAGCCTTAATTCGAGTCCTTACTCTAACCTTAAAACTAACTCTGACCCTGACTCATATCCTAACATTCACCCTAGCTCTACACACCCTCCTATCATTAAACCAAAACCTAACATTAACCTTATCCCTAATTTAAGTCCTTATCCTTTATCTGACCTTGACTCATATTCTAAAACTAACCCTAGCTCTAAATATCTCCCTAACCTTAAACCTAACACTACCACTAGACCTACCCTTAACCTAACCATAACTAACCCTCGTTGTAACCCTAGATCTTATATTATCCATTGTCCTAATCACAGACCTAAATCTAACACAAAAACGAGCCCTAATCAGATTCTAAACCTAGCTTTAATCCTAACACTAACAGTATCTCTAGCCCTAAAACTAGCTCTAAACCCATTCCTTAACATAAGTGAAACCCTAATCCTAATGGTAACAGTAAACCCATCCCTAATCATTAGGGTAACCAAAATCATAACCCATTAATAGTCCTGACACTAGCCCTCATTCTAGCTCTAAACCTATCCCAAACCTTATTTTAACCTGAACCTTATTCTGATGCTAACAATAACCCTAGGTGTAAACCTGACTCTAACCCTAGAACAAAGCCTAACACTGGCCCTACTGGTAACCTTATACCTAAACCTAACCATAAAACTCATCCTACATCTAAACCTAATCCTAAATCTAGCCTAAACTCTAGCCCTAGACTAAAAAAAGAAAACATATTCCAAGCCCTAACAATAATCCTTACAAAAACCCAAACACTAACCCTACTCCTAGACCTAATCCTAGTCCTAATTATGACTGTAACCCTAACTCTGACTCTAATTTGAACAATGACCCCGACTTTAAAGGTAAACCTGCCTCTAAATCTGACCCTAACTGAAAATATAAACCTAAGATTAGAGCTAGATATAAACCTAATTCTAAAACTAGCTCTAAACATAATCCTAGCTCTTACATTACCCATAGCCCTAACCCTAGGCCCAAACATAACACAAAACCTAGAACTAATCCCAGGCCTTACCCTAGCCCTAAGTGTAACCCTATCCCTAACCCTAGCCCTAACCCAAACCTAATTATCGCCTTAGTCCTAATCCTAACTCAAAGCCTAACACTTACCATAAACATAAAACTAGAACTGTCTGTAAATCTAATCCTAACCCTATCCCAAATCCTAATCCTAAACTTAACCCTATCCCCAACTCTAACCCTGAACCTAGCCCTAAGATTAACTCTAACTCTCACACTAGCCCTATCCCTAGTTCTAACCCTATACCTTACTGTAACCGTAACCCTAGCCCTAACTGTTGCCCTATCCTAAATCCTAGCCCTAATCCTAGATCTAAACCTAACTCTAAATCTACCCTAAACCTAAGCCTAACCCTAACACTAACAATATCCCTAACCCTAATGCTAGTCATAAATCTAGCCCTAACCATAACCCTAACAGTAAAACAAAACCGAGAAATAGCCCTAACTCTAAACCTTAACTTAAACCAAACCCTAAAACTACACCAAGACCTAATCATACCTTAATTAAAGTCCTAAACCTAACCTTAAAACTAACTCTGCCATTAACATTTAGGGTTACTATTGAGATATGGTTTGTATTTCCAGCCTTATTTGATTATGTATGTTCCTTAACATGATTTGTTTTTCCTGTATGCTTAGTTTTTATTTTACTGTACTACCTCCCACTGTTGGTTTTCATTGTTATTTTTCATTTCCTCTTCCTGTAATGTTTTGCCAAGGATGTTTTGAAGAACTGGTTTTCTACCTGCAAATTCTTTTAACTTTTGTTTATCGTGGAAGCTTTTTATTTCATCTTCAATCCTGAAGCTTAATTTCGCTGGATACATGATTCTTGGTTGGAACCCTTTTTCTTTCAGCATTTGAAGTATGTTGTTCCAGGATCTTCTAGTTTTCAGAGTCTGTGTTGAAAGATCAGCAGTTATCCTGATTGGTTTACCCCTAAATGTAATCTGCTTCCTCTCTCTTGAGGCTTTTAAGATTCTTTTCTTATTCTGTATGTTGGGCATCTTCATTATTATGTGTCTTGGTGTGGATCTCTTATGATTTTGTACATTCAGTGTCCTGTAGGCTTCTAGTATTTGGATTTCTTTTTCATTCTTAAAATCTGGGAAGTTTTCTAGTATTAATTCATTGAATAGATTGCTCATTCCCTTGGTTTGGACCTTTATGCCCTCTTGTATCCCAATAACTCTTAGGTTTGGTTTCTTGATGTTATCCCATAATTCTTGGATGTTCTGCTCATGATTTCTTAACATTCTCTCTGAGCTGTCTATGTTCTTTTCAAGTTGAAAAACTTTGTCTTTGTTCTCTGAAGTTCTATCTTCTAAGTGTTCTACTCTGCTGGTAATACTTTCATTTGAGTTTTTAATTTGGTTTACTGTTTCCTCCATTTTCAGGATTTCTGTTTGTTTGTTTCTTATATCCTCTATCTCCCTATAGAGTTGATCTTTAGCTTCTTGGATTTGTTTATGTAATTCATTGTCAAAGTGATTTTTCATTGTTTGAATTTGCTGTATAATGTCCTCCTTGACCTTTGTAATGTTTTGAACAACCAATAAAAATAAATAAATACAATTAAATTAAAAAATAAATAAATAAATAAAAACTAACTCTGACCCTGACTCATATCCCAACACTCACCCTAGCTCTAAACACCCTCCTAAGCTTAAAGGAAAATCTAACATTAACCCTATCCCTAATTCGAGTCCTAACCCTATATCTCATCCTGACTCATATCCTAACAGTAACCCTTGCTCTAAATATTACCCTATGTTAAACCAAAAACTAACACTAGACCTACCCCTAACTCTTACCCTAAAAGTGAACCTAATTGTAACCCTGGTTCTTACATTAGCCATTGACCTCACCCTACTCCGAGCCCTAACAAAAAACTAGCCCTAATCTGTTCTCAAAACTTAGCTTTTACCCTAACCCTAACCCTAACTCTAGCCCTAAATCTAGCTTTAACCCTATCCTTTACCACAAGTGAAACACTATCCCTCATGGTAACCTTGGACCTATCCCTAATCCTTAGGCTAACCATAATCCTAATCCCATTAATACTCCTGTCCCTAGACCTCATTCTAGCTCTAATTCCATCTCAAACCCTAACACTAAACCTGACCATTATTCTGACACTAACACTAACCCTAGGTCTAAAACAAACCCTCACCCTATACCAAATCCAAACACCGTCCCTACTGGTAATCTTATACCTAAACCTAACCCTAAAATTAGTTCTAGAACTAAACCTAATCCTAAATCTAGCTTTCACTCTACCCCTAGACCTAAACAAAAACCTAGTCCTAGCCCTAACAATAATCCTTACTATAAACCAAACACTAAACCTGCACCAGGACCTATTCCTAGTCCTAATGCTGGTTGTAAGCCTAAGTCTAACTCTAATACGAACACTGACCCTTCCTTTAAGGGTAAACCTACATCTAAATCTGACACTAACAAAAAAATCTAAACCTAACACTAGACCTAGGCATAACCCTAACCCTAAAACTAGCCCTAATCATAATCCTAGCTCTTACATTACCCACAGTCCTAACCCTAGGCCTAAACCTAACACAAAATCTAGAGCTAATCCTAGGCCTTAACAGCCCTAAGTGTAACACTACCCCTAACCCTAGCCCTAACCCAAATTTAACCCTCACCTTAGTCCGAACCCTAGCTCAAGGCCTAACTCATAACATAAACATAAACCTAGAACTATCCCTAACTCTAAGCCAATCCCTAGCCCTAATCCTAAACTTAATCCTAGCCATAACCCTAGCTCTTAACCTACCCATTACCATCACCCTAACCCTAACTCTAAAACTACTGTAATCCTATCCCTGGACCTAAACCTGAACCTAACCCTTGCTCTAGCCCTAACCACAGCTCAGAACCTAACCCTTATGCTAAATATAATCCCAATCATAACCCTAGTTTGAACCCTCACCTTAACCCTAACTCAAGACCTAATCCTAACCATAAGACTATCTCTAGTCTTACCTCTAACTGTGTCCATTACCCTAACAATAACCCTTATCCTAATGCTAACCCTAGGCCTAAACCTAACTCAAGACCTAATCCTAACCCGAAACCTAGGCCTAAATTAAATCTAACAGTATCCATTACTCTAAACTTAAACCTTACCCTAATGATAACCCGAGGCCTACCCCTAACCGTATCACTAACCCCAACCCTATCAATTACCCTAACCAAACCTGAACCCTAAATCTAACCCTATCATTACTGTAACCCTAACCCTTATGCTAATTCGAGCCCTAACCCTAAACTCTAACCTAAACCAAACACTAACACTGACCCTGACCCTAATAACTCCCCCAGCTCTAAACCTGACCCTACCATAAACCTTAGCCTTACACTAGACCTAGCCAATAACCTAACCGTAAAACTATCCCAAACCATAACCCTAGGCCTGACATTAGCCCCAGACAAAATCATAGCCCTAACTCTAACAGAAACACTAGCCCTTATCCTAGCTGTAAACAAAGCCTTAGTCATAACCCTAACCCTAAAACTAGGCCTAACTTAATACTAACCTAGCCCTTATCTTAGACCTAACTTAGCCCTATCCTTAACCCAAACCCTAACCTTAGCCCTAAGACTAAGTCTAACTCTCACCCTAGCCATGAAACTAGTTCTAACCCTATCCCTTACCAGAAACCTGAACCTAGGCCTAAACCTAGCCATTTCCTTAGCCTTAGCCCTAACCCTAGATCTAACCCTAACTCTAAACCTAACCCTAATATTAAGCCTAAACCTAAACCTAACACTAGCCCTACCCTTAACCTAACGCTACTCCTAAAACTAGACCTTACTCTAGCCCTAGCCCTAATACAAAAAGAGCCATAGCTCCAACCCTAAACCTTAACCAAACTAAACCCTAACCCTACACCTATCCATAACCCTAGGCCTAATTCGAGTTTTAAGCCTAGCCCTAATATGAATTCTGACCCTAAAACTAACCCTATCTTTAAACATCACCCTAACTCTAAACATAAACTTAACACTAAACCTAACCCTAACCCTAAGCCTAAAACCAGCCCTAATTGTAACCCTAGTATTTACATTAGCCATAACCCTAACCCTAGCTCTAATTTAACTCAAAACCTAGCCCTAAACCAAGCCCTAACCCGAGCTTTAACACTAAACCTAATCTTAACCCTATCTCCAGCACTAATAGTAACCATATCCATAGTTCTAGCCCTGGATCTAACCCTACCCATTACCCTAATCATAACCCTAACCCTATTGCTAACCCAAGGCCTAAACTTAACCTTATCCCTAATCCAACCCTATCCATTACCCTAAATCTATGCTGAAACCTAAACCTAACCCTATCACTACCCTAATTCTAAGCTTATGCTAATTCGAGCTCTCAATTTAAAACTTAACCTATCCCAAACACTAATCGCAAACCTGACCCTAATAATACCTTTAGCTCTAAACCTGAACCTAAAAGTAAATATAACCCTTACACTAGACATAGCCATAAACCTAAAACATAACTATCTTTAACATTAATGTTGAACCTGAAATTAACTCTAGCCCTAATCCTGGCCATAAACCCAGCGTTAATGCTAACTCAAACCATAGCCTGAGCTTTAACCATAATGCTAAACCTCGCCCTAGACCTAAACAGAGCTAAAACCCCATGCCTTACCCTAAACCTAAGAATAACCCTAAACCTAACCATAACCTTAAACCTAAGCCTAACCATAAACCTAAACCTAATGCTAGCCCTAACCCTAGGCCTAACAATAACACTAAGCCTAACGGTAACCCTATCCCTAATTTAATCCTATTGTAACCCCAACCCTACCCCTAAGTCTAAATCTAGTCTTTCCCTAGCCCTATCCCTAGTTCTATCCTTAGCTCTAGCCCTAACCCTAAATCTAAACCTAACTCTAAATCTAAACCTAACTCTCAATTTAACCATAACAATAATCCTAAACCAAATCCTAACACTAGCCCTAACATTATTGCTAATACTAAAACTTGCCCTACTCCTAGCCCTAGCCATAAAAGTAAACCAAGCCATATCCATGACCCTAACCCATAAACTAAACCAAACCTTAACCCTAATCCTAACTCTAAAACTAATCCTGACACTGACACTGACCCTAACATTAATCCTAGCTCTAAACATCATCCTAACCTTAAATTAACCCTAACTAGAGGCGTAGCCTTAACCCTAACCCTAAAAGTAGCCCTAAATTTAACCCTAGTTCATACATTAGTCATTTTTCATAACACTAGCTTTAACCCTAACACAAATCCTACCCTTAATCTGAGCCCGAACACTAGCTTTAACCCTAGTCTTAAACCTAACACTAGCCCTAAACCTAACCATAACCCCAGCCCTCCCCTACCTCTAACCCTTTCCCTTACCCTAAGCCAAACCCTAACCCAAATGCTAACCTTAGTCCTAACCCTAAAATTTAGCCTAACTTAAATTCTAAACATTTTACTAGTCCTAACCCTAGCCCTTATTCTAGTTCTAACTCTAACCCTGACTCTTATTTGACCCTAATCATAACCCTAGGTCTAAACCTGACCCTAACCCTAAACCAAATCCTAACACTAGCCCTACTGGTAACCCTATATCTATACCTATCAGTAATATTATACATAGACAAAAAGCTAATCCTAAATATAGCTATAAGTCTAGCTCTATACTTATAAAAACTAGCTCTAGCCCTAACAACAACCCTTAACCTAAACCAAACACTTATCCTACCCCTAGACCTAACACTAGTCCTAATTCTGGCTCTATTTCTGACCATAACCCTATCCTGAACACTGACCCTGACACTAAAATTAAACCTAGCTCTAAACTTGACCCTAACCCAAAACCTAGTCCTAACAATAGACCTGGCCATAACCCTAACACTAAAACTAGCCGTAAGCATAACCCTAGCTCTTACATTATCCATAGTCCTAACACTAGCACTCAACTTAACACAAAACCTACCCTAATCCTAAGCCTAAACTTACTCCTAAGCATAACCATAACCCTAAACCTAGTCCTAACACTAACCCTTGCCTTAGACCTAACCCTAGCTCAAAGCCAAACCCTTAACCTAAACATAAAACTAGCCTTAACCTAAACCATATCCCTAACCCTAGCTCTAATTCTAACCTTAATCCTAGACCGAACTTTAGCTCTAACCCTATCAATTACCCTAACCCTAAGCCTAGCCTGAATTATAACACTATCCCCAACACTAAACCTAACCCTCAACATAAATGTAAACCTAGACCTAAACTTACACCTAACCATCACCATAGCCCTAACTCTAGCTGAAACATTAAGCCTTACACTAAACCTAATCCTAACACTAGCCCTAACCCATATCCTAACCCTAACCCTAACCCTAAATATAACATTATCCATTAACCTAAACCTAATGCTACACCTAATGAAACTCTAGCAATAACCCTAACCCTAAACCAAACCGTAACCATAAACATAACCCTAAACCTAAACTTAAACCTAACCCTCACCCAAGCCCTAAAACTAACCCTATTTCAAACACCAACCCTTACCCTAACCTAACCATAACTGTAGCCCTAAACGTAACACTTACCCTAAACCAAACCCTAGCCCTATCCATAAACCTAAAAATAATCCTAGACTTAATACAAACCATAACCTAGCCCTAACTCTAGCTCTAAATCTATCCATTACACTAAACATAATGCTAAACCTAATGCTGACCCTAATCCTATCGCTAAACCTAACCCACTCATTACCCTAAAACTTAACTGAAACCTAAAATGGGAGCTCATAACCCACTTGAATCAAATTGTGAAATATGATATATCAAGAACTATGTAATGTTTTGAACAGCAAACAATAAAAAAATTAAAAAACAAACAAACAAACAAAAAAAAAAAAAACAAAAAAAAGATCTAGAACTTCCAGAAAAAAAAAATAACTTATAAAGACAAGTTTGACGATCAAAAAAAAAATTAAATTAACCCTATCCATTACCTAACCCAAAGCCTAACCCTAACACTAATTCAAGCCCTAAACCTAAACTTTAACCTAAACCAAACACTAACCCTGACCCTAACCATAATAATACCCCCAGCTCTAAACCTGACCCTTGCCGTAAAAGTAACCCTTACACTAGACCTACCATAAGCTAACCCTAAAACTATCCCTAACCATAACCCTAGACCAGACATTAGCCCTAGTCCTAGCCCTAGCCCTAACACTAACAGAAATCCTAGACCAAAATCTAGACTTAATCCTAACACAACCATTAATCCTAGCCCTAATCTTAATTCTAACCCTCACACTAGCCCTAAAGCTAGCTATACCACACCCATACCTCTAAAATTAACCGTAACCCCAATGCTAAACCTAACCCTAGCCATACCCCTAGGTCTAATCCTAGCCCTAACCATAGCCCTAATCCTAGCCCTAATTTAGCTGTAACCTTAACCCTAACACTAAGCCTAGTCCTACGTCTAAATCTAAGTCTCGCCCTATTTGTATCCCTAGTTCTAACCCTATCCCTTATCATAAACCTAGCCCTAGCCCTAACCACAGCCCTAGATCTAACCCTAACTCTAAATATACCCCTAAATCTAACCCTAAACTTCACCCTAACACTAGCCCTAAACCTAACAGTAATCCAAAATCCAGCCCTAACACTAGCCCTAGCCATAAAACAAAACCAAGCCATAGCCCTAACCCTAAGCCTTAACTTAAACCAAACCCTAACACTACACCTAGACCTCACTTAAGCCCTAATTTGAGTCCTAACCCTAACCCTAAAACTAACCCTGACCCTGACTCTGACCCTAACACTACACCTAGCTCTAAACATCACCCTAACACTAAACGAATGATTTGCATGCTTCAGCATAGGCCTGTATTCACAGGGAACAAAGCAGAATGTGCCCACAGAGAACTGATTGAGTGTGTGAAGTTTCAAGCAGCTAACACCAACTCTCTTTGTTATCCAGCTCCATTTCCAACTACCCATATAAATCAAGATAAAGTGCAACCTTAAAACACAAACTGTTCCTGACAACGAACCTTGAACAGAGAAGGCCCAAACCTGAGGAACATAGTAAGGCTAGGTAAAAAATAATTCCTGCCTGGTATTAAAGAAATTTGAACAAAACTAACTCTAAACCTTACACTGTTTCTAACCCTTCCCCTAAACCTAACTCTAACCCTACACTGTTTCGAGAACCTTTGATCACAAAAGTCCCAAATTTGGGGTGCCTAGTAGGGAAAGATAACCGATGAATCCTGCCCAGTATTAAAAATAATCTGACAAAATAATTGGGGGAAGTGTTTCAGTACATGCCTATTTTCCCTGTTTGTTTCCTAAAATTCTCTTGGATAATGTTCTTTTGCATCCCATAGCTTTGGAAAACCATCACTAGGAAGAAACCAGAGAGTACCCTCAGAGAACTGATTGAGTGTGTGAAATTTCAAGCATCTAGCACCAACCCTGTTTGATTACCAGCTCCATTTTCATTTACCCATATAGGACAACTTGAAGTGAAACTTTAAAATGCAAACTGTTCCTGACAGTGAACAATTGAAATTAGAAGGCCAAAAACTGGGGAACATCATAAGGCTAGCTAAAGAGAAATCCTGTGCAGTATCAAAGAAATTTGAACAAAAATAACTCTAACCCTAACATTGGTTCTAACTCTAGTCCTAACTCTAAGACTAACCCTAAATCTATTCTGTTTATAGAGCTTTGATCATACAAGTTCCAAACTTGGGGAACCCAGTGCAACAAGCTAGCAGATGAATCCTGTAGAGTATCAAACAAATCTGACCAAATAATTGAGGGAGATAGTTCAGGACATCCATATTTCCCTGATTTCTCCTAAAGTGCTCTTGAATAAAGTGGTTTTTGTATGCTTGTGTTAAGGGCTACATTTACAGGGAAGAAACCACAGAGTGCCCACAGAGAACAGATTGAGTGTGTGAAGTTTCAAGCAGCTAGCACCAACCCTGTTTGATTTCCAGCTCCATTTCCATTTACCCATTGAGGTAAAAATTAAGTGAACCCTTAAACTATACATTGTTCCTAACAGTAAACAATTGAATTGAGACGGTCCAAACATGGTGTACATAAGAAGGGTAAGGAAAAGATGAATACTGCCCACTATCAAATAAATTTGAACAAATCTAACTGTATCTCTAATGCTAAATCTGACTATATCCCTAACCCTAACTCTAAGCTCTTTAGAGAACCTATGATCATAGAAGTCCCAAAATTGGGGATCATAGAGGGGAAAGCTAGCAGATGAATCCTGCACAGTATCAAAGAAATATGACCAAATAATTGGGGGAGGTATTTCAGTATATTCATATTTCCCCAATTTTCTCCCAAAATGCTCTCAGATAAACTTGCTTTGCATGCTTCAGCTTAGGGCTACATTTATAAGGAACAAACCAGAGAGTGACCACAGAGAACCGATTGAGTGTGTGAAGTTTGAAGCAACTAGCACCAGCCCTGTTTGATTTCTAGCTCCAATTCCATTTACCCATATAGGTCAAAATGAAGTTTAACCTTAAAATAGAAACCATTGAACTGAACATAGTAATGGTATTTAAAGATGAATTCTTCCAAGTATCAAAGAAATTTGAACAAAACTAAGTCTAATCCTAACACTAGCTCTAACCATAGAGCTAATCCTAACCCTAACCCTAACCTTAATCTGTTTAGAGAACATTTGATCATAGAATTCCCAAACTTGGGGGTGCCTAGTAGGGCAAGCTAAGAGATAAATCCTGCCCAATATAAAAAATCTTACCAAATAATTGGGGGTGGTATTTCAGTACATGCATATTTCCCTGTTTTCTCATAAAGTGCTCTTGGATAATGTCTTTTGCATGTCTCAGCTTTGGAAAACTTTCACTAGGAAGAAACCAGAGAGTGCCCACAGAGAACAGATTGTGTGAAATTTCAAGCAGGTAGCAGTAACCCTGTTTGATTTTCAGCTCCATTTCCATTCACACCTATAGGCAATAATGAAGTGAAAACTAAAAATTCCAATTGTACCTGAAAGTGAACCATTGAACCTTGAAAGCCCAAACTTGGATACATACTAAGGCTGCGTCAAGGATGAATCCTGTACAGTATCAAAGTAATCCGACCCGAAAATTTGAAGCTCTTTCAGTTCAAGTGAAATCTGCTTGCTCCTAAAGTGCTCAGAGGAAAATCTGTTTCTTTCTACTTCAGCCTAGGGCTATTTCCACAGGAAACTAGCTTTAGGGTTCGTGTTAGGTTTGGGGTTAGGGTTAGTTTTAAGTTAAGGGTTTGGGTTAGGGTTAGGGTTAGTGATAGATCAAGGGTTAGAATTAGTGTTTGAGTTAGGGTAATAGTTAAGTTTAGGGTTAGTGTTAGTATTAGGTTTGGGTTAGGGTTAGGGTGTGGGTTAGGTTTAGGTTTAGGTTTAGGGTTATTGTTAGGGTTAGGATTAGGGGTAGGGTTAGTGGTAGGGTTAGGGTTTCTGTTAGGGTTAGGCTTAGTTTTAGGGTAAGTTTTAGATTGGGGTTAGGATTTGGGTGAGGGTTATTTTTAGTGGTATGCTTAGGTTTAGGGTTCGTGTTAGGGTTAAGTTTAGGGTTAGTGTTAGGGTTAGGATTAGGTTTAGGGTTGGTAACCATTAGAGTTAGGGTTAGGTTAGGGTGAGGGCTATGGTTTGGGTTAGGGTTTGTGTTAGGGTTAGGGTTAGGGTTAGGTTTTGTGTTAGGGTTACGTATAAGGTTATGGATAGGGTTACTGTTACGGTTAGTGTTAGGGTTCAGTTTAGTGTTACTGATAGTTTTAGGTTATGATTAGTGTTAGGGTTAAGATTAGGGTTAGGTTACGGTTAGGGTTAGGGTTAGAGTTAGTGTTAGGTTTAGGGTTAATGTTAAGGTTAGTGTTAGGGATAGGTTTAGGGTTAGTGTTAGGATTGGGGTTAGGTTAGTGTTAGTGTTAAGGTTAAGTAAGGGTGCGGTTAAGGGTTAGATTAGGGTTAGAGTTGTGAATTGGGATAGGGTTTTTGTTAGGGTTAGAATTAGACTTAGTGTTAGTGTTAGGGATATTGTTAGGGTGAATTTTAGATTTAAACTTATGGTTAGGTTTAGGGTTAGTGTTAGTGTTAGGGTTAGGGTTTTTGATAAGGTTGGGCTTAGTGAAATGTTTAGTGTTACTGTTTGTGTTAGGTTAGGGTTAGTATCAGTGTGATTTTTAGGTTTAAGTTTAGGGTGAGGATTAGGTGACAGTGAGCATTAGGGTTAGGTTTATGGTTAGGGTGAGGTTTAAGTTTAGGATTAGGATTAGGGTTAGGGTTTGGTAGAGTGTTAGGTTTAGGATTAGGTTTAGGGTTAGTGCTAGGTTTGGGTTTAGGTTTAGGTTTAGTGCTAGGTTTGGGTTTAGGTTTAGGTTTAGTGCTAGGTTTGGGTTTAGGTTTAGGGTTAGTGCTAGGGTTAAATTTAGGGTTATGTTTACGGTTAGTGTTAGGGTTAGTGTTAGTGTGAGGGTTACAGTTAGTAGTAGGTTGGTGTTGGATTAATTATATGGTTAGGGTTAATGTTAATTTTAGTGTCAGAGTTGGGTTAGGGTTGCGTTTAGTGGTAGGGTTAGGGTTAGAGTTTGCATTAGGGTTATGTTTAGGTAAAGGATTAATGTTAGTGATAGGTTGAGTTATAGTGTTAGGTTTAGGGTTAGCTGTGAAAGTTAGTAATAGGTTGAGGATTAGGAGTAGTGTTGGAGTTAGGGTTAGGTTTACTGTTAGTGTTCTGGTTAAGTTTGGAATTAGATTTTGGATTAGAGTTAGGGTTAACTTTAGGGTTAGGTTTAGTGTTATTAAGAGTTAGAGTTAGGGTTAGGTTTCCGGTTAGGGTTAGGGTTAGTTTTGAATTTAGGGTTAGTGTAGTGTTAGGTTTAGGGTTAGTGTTTGTGTTATGGTTAGGGTGTGTGTTAGGGTTAGGGTTAGGGTTACTGTTAGGGTTAGTGTTCGTTTTAGTTAGTTAGGTTAATGTTAGTGTTAGTGTTAGGGTTAGGATTAGGGTTAGGATTAGTGTTTGGCTTAGGTTATTTTTTATGTTAGTTTTACACATAGGGTTATGGTTAGGGTGATGGTTACGGTTAGTGTTAGGGTTTAGCTTAGCATTAGGGTTAGGGTTTAGGTTAGGGTTAAGGTTAGGTTTGGTGTTAGGGTAAGTTTAGAGTTGGGTACATGTAATTGGTAGGGTAAAGGTTAGTGTAAATTTTAGGTTTAGGTTTAGGGTTAGTTTTAGTATTAGTTTTATGGTTAGTTTTAGTTTTAGAATTAGGGTTAGGGTTTGGATTCGTGTTAGGTTTAGTGTTAGGGTTGGGATTAAGTTAAGTGTTAGTGTTAATGTTAGGTTTAGGGTTAGAGTTAATGTTGGGTAGGTTAGGGTTATGGTTAGGGTTAGTGATAAGTTTAGTGTTAGTGTTAGAGTGAGGGTTAGTGTTAGGGTTTGTATTAGGGTTCGGGTTAGTGTTTGGCTTAGGGTTAGGGTTAGGTTTAGGTAAGTGTGAGGTTTAGTTTTCGATAAGGGTCAGGGTTATTGTTTCTGGTTAGGGTTTTTGTTAGGATTAGGTTTAGGGTTAGGGTTAGAGTTAGTGTTAGGATTAGGTATAGGGTTAGGTTTATATTAGGTTTAAGATTAGGTTTCTCTTTAGTGTTAGGGTTAATGTTAGGGTTAGTGTTAGTGTTAGGGTTCAGGTTAGGGTTCGTGTTATGGTTATGTTTTGGGTTAGGTTTAGGTTTCGTTTTAAGGTTAGTTTAGGGTTATTGTTAGTTTTAGGTTTAGGGTTAGGGTTAGGGATAGTGTTACGGTTAGTGTTAGGTTTTGTGTTTGGATTAATGTTTGGTTTAGGGTTAGTGTTATGTTTAGGGGTAGTGTTAGGGATAGGGTTAGGGTTATGATGAGGTCTAGAGTTAGTATTAGTGTCGGGTTAGGGTAAGATTTAGGGTTAGGGTTAGAGTTAGGGTTAGTAGTAGTGTTAAGTTTAGTGTTAGGTTTAGCGTTAGTATTAATGTTAGGGTTAGGGTTTTGGTTAGGCTTAGGCTTACTGGTATATTTATGGTTAGGGTTTGTTTTAGGTTTAGGGCTGGGTTTAGTGTTAGGTTTCATGTTTGGGTCAGAATTATGGTTAATGTTAGGTAACAGTTAGGGTTAAGTTGGTGTTACGGTTATGGATTGGTTATGGTTTGTGTTAGGGTTAGGATTAGGGTTAAGGTTTGATTTAAGATTAGGTTTAGGGTTAGTGTTATGATTAGGGCTAGAGTTAGGATTATTGTAAGGTTAAGGTATATGCTTAGGGTTAGTGTTAGGATTAGGGTTATAGTTAGGGTTATTGTAATGCTAAGGTATAGATTTATGGTTAGCATTATGGTTAGTGTTAGATTAAATTTAGGATAAAATTTAGGGTTAGCATTAGGGTTAAAGTTACTTTTAGGGTTAGGATTAAGATTCATGTTAGGGTTAGGTTTAGAGTTAGGTTTAAGGTTAGTTTTAGGGTAAGTTTTATGGTTAGGGTTAGTGTTACAGTTAGTGTTAGTGTTAGGGTTAAGTTTAGGGTTATTTTTTGTTTTAAAGTTAGGTTTTGTTTTGGGGTTATTTTTAGAGTTCAGTAAGTGTTAAAGTTAGTATTTGGGTTTGGGTTAGTGGTTACAGTTGGGTAAGGGTGAGGATCAGGCTTAGATTAGCGTCAGGGATATGGTTTTGGTTAGGGTTTTTATTAAGGTTACAGATAAAGTTAGTGTTATTTTTAGTGTTAGTTTTAGGGTCACTGTTAATGTTAAGCTTAGGGTTAGTTTTAGGGTTAGTCTTAGTGTTAGGGTTAAAGTTCGGTTGAGGGTTGGGCTTAGTGGAATTATTAGGGTTAGGGTTCATGTTAGTGTTATGATTAGGTTTAGATTTAGGTAAGGGTTAGTATTGTGGTTAGGTTAGGGTTAGGATTAGGTTTTGTGTGTGGGATTGTGTTGGATTAGGTTCAAGGTTAGGGTTAGGGTTAGGGTTAGTGTTAGGGTGAGGGTTAGGGTTAGGGTTCATGTTAGATTTATTGTTAGATTTAGGGTTAGAGTTCATGTTAAGGATAGGTTTATGGCTAGTGTAAGGTTTAGGTTTAGGGTTAGGTTTCGTGTTGTCTTTAGGGTTAGGGTAAGGGTTAGAATAAATGTTTGGGCTAGGGTTAGTGTTAGGCTTAGTGTTAGTGTTAGGGTTAGTGTTATTGATAGTGTGAGATTTAGGGTTAGTATTAGGGTTTGGGTTAGGTTTATGTTTAGGTTTATGGTTAGGGTTAGTGTTAGGTTTAGAGTTAGGATTAGGGTTAGTGTTAGGGTTAAATTTAGGGTTAATTTTTGGGTTAGTTTTAGGGTAAAATTTAGGGTTACAGTTTGTGTAAGGGTTAGGGTTAGGGTTAGGGTTAGGTTTACGGTTTGGGTTAGGGTTACGGTTAGTTTTAGGGTTAGTACTAGAGCAATGCTTTAAATTAGACTTCGGCTTAGTGTTAGGGTTAGGTTTAGAATTTGTGTTAGGTTTATGATTAGTGGTAGGTTAAGGTTTAGGGTTTGTTTTACATTTAGTTTTAGGTTTAGGGTTGGGGTTAGTTTTAGGGTTAGTTTGTGGATAGTGTTAATGTTAGGGGTAGCTTTAGTGTTAGAATTAGTGTTAGGGTTAGGGATACGTTTCTCTTTAGTGTTATGGTTTGTGTTAGGGTTAGTGTTAGTGTCAGGATAAAAGATAGGATTAGGTTTAAGGTAATAGTTAGGCTTAGGTTTAGTTTTAGAGTTAGGTTTAGGGTTAGGGTTAGTAATTAGGGTTAGGGTTTTTTTATGGACAGGGTTATTGTTATGATTTCTGTTAAGATTAGGGTGAGCTTTGTGTTAGTGTTAGGGTTTGGGTTAGTGTTACAGATAGGGTTAGGATTAGTGTTTCATTTAGAGTAATATTTAGGGTTCATGTTATTGTTAGTGTTAGGGTTAGGGTTAGGATTAATCTTAGTGTTAGGTTTAGGGTTAGGGTTAGGCTTAGTGTTAGTGATAGGGTTAGGGTTTTGATTAGAATTAATGTTAGTGTTATGTAAGTGTAAGGGTTAGGGTTAGTTTACGGTTAGGGTTATGATTTTGGTTAAGGTTTGTGTTAGGGTTTGGACTAGGGTTGGAGTTAGGGTTAGGTGTAGGGTTAGGGTTAGGTTTAGGGTTAGGGTTAGGGTTAGTATAAGGGTTAGGTTTAGAATTAGTGTTAGGGTTGATGTTAGGGTTAGGGTCAGAGTTAGGTGTACGGTGAGATTTAGGAATAGTGTTAGGGTTAGGGTTAGATTTAGTGTTAGGTGTAGGATTAGGGTTAGTGTTACAGTTAGGTTTAGAATTAGTGTTATGTATAGCATTAAGGTTATTTTCAGGGTTAGGGTTAGGGCAAGTTTTATGGTTAGTGTTATGGTTAGGGTTAGGTTTAGGGATAGGGTTAGTGATAGGGTTATTGCTCAGTTTAAGGTTAGGGTTAGGTAAGGTTTAAGGTTAGGGTTAGGGTTAGATTTAAGGGTAGGTTTAGTGTTAGGTTTTATGTTATTGTTGGTTTTATGCTTTGTGTTAGGGTTTGTGTTATGGTTAGGGTAAGTATTAGGGTTAGGTTTACAGTTAGGATTAGGGTTAGAGTTAGGTTTAGGGTTAATGCTAGTATTAGGGTTAGGATTAGGGTTAGTGTTAGGGTTAGGGTTAGAATTATGATAAGGGTTAAATTTAGTTATAGTGTAGTGGTTAGGGATAGGTTTAGGGTTAGTGTTAGAGTTAGGGTTAGGGTTAGGATTCATGTTAGGGTTAGGGTTAGTTTAGTGTTAGATTAAGTATTAGTGTTAGGGTTAGGGTTATGGTTAGAGTTAGCTTAAGCTTCGGTTAGGGTTAGTGTTACTGTTAGGTTTAGTGATCAGTTTATTGTTAGGGTTAGAGTGAGGATTAATGCTGGAGTTTTCGTTAGGGTTATGGTTAGTGTTTGGTTTTGGGTTAGGTTTAGCCTTAGGTAAGGGTGAGGGTTAGGTTTATTTTTTTTTATTGTTGGTTGTTCAAAACACTACATAGTTCTTGATATATCATATTTCACACTTTGATTCAAATGGGTTATGAACTCATATTTTTACCCCGTATACAAATTGCAGAATCACATCAGTTACACATCCATTGATTTACATATTGCCATTCTAGTGTCTGTTGTATTATGCTGCATTTCCTATCCTCTACTATCCTCCCTCCGCTCCCCTCCCCTCCCCTCTTATATTTCTACCCCCTCTACTGTCATTCATTTTCCCCCTTGTATATTTTCCCCTTTCCCCTCACTTCCTCTTGTATGAAATTTTGTATAACCCTGAGGGTCTCTTTCTGTTTCCATGCAATTTCCCTTCTCTCTCCCATTCCCTCCCACCTCTCATCCCAGTTTAATGTTAATCTTCTTCTCATGCTCTTCGTCCCTACTCTGTTCTTAGTTACTCTCCTTATATCAAAGAAGACATTTGGCATTTGTTTTTTAGGGATTGGCTATCTTCACTTAGCATAATCTGCTCTAATGCCATCCATTTCCCTGCAAATTCCATGATTTTGTCATTTTTTAATGCAGAGTAATACTCCATTGTGTATAAATGCCACATTTTTTTATCCATTCGTCTACTGAAGGGCATCTAGGTTGGTTCCACAGTCTTGCTATTGTGAATTGTGCTGCTATGAACATCAATGTAGCAGTGTCCCTGTAGCATGCTCTTTTTAGGTCTTTAGGGAATAGACCGAGAAGGGAAATAGCTGGGTCAAATGGTGGTTCCATTCCCTGCTTTCCATGAAATCTCCATACTGCTTTCCAACTTGGCTGCACCAATTTGCAATCCCAACAGCAATGTACAAGTGTACCCTTTTCCCCACATCCTCACCAGAACTTGTTGTTGTTTGACTTCATAATGGCTGCCAATCTTACTGGAGTGAGATGGTATCTTAGGGTGGTTTTGATTTGCATTCTCTGACTGCTAGAGATGGTGAGCATTTTTTTCATGTACTTGTTGATTGATTGTATGTCCTCCTCTGAGAAGTGTCTGTTCAGTTCCTTGGTCCATTTGTTGTTTGGGTTATTTGTTATCTTGTTGTTTAATTTTTTGAGTTCTTTGTATACTCTGGATATTAGGGCTCTATCTGAAGTGTGAGGAGTAAAGATTTATTCCCAGGATGTAGGGTCCATATTTACCTCTCTTATTGTTTCTTTTGCTGAGAAAAAACTTTTTATTTTGAGTAAGTCCCATTTGTTGATTCTAGTTATTAAATTTTGTGCTATGGGTGTCCTATTGAGGAATTTGGAGCCCAACACCACAGTATGTAGATCGTAGCCAACTTTTTCTTCTATCAGATGCCGTGTCTCTGATTTGATATCAAGCTCCTTGATCCATTTTGAATTCACTTTTGTGCATGGCGAGAGAAAGGGATTCAGTTTCATTTTGTTGCATATGGATTTCCAGTTTTTCCAGCACCATTTGTTGAACATGCTATCCTTCCTCCATTGCATGCTTTTAGCCCCTTTATCAAATATAAGGTAGTTGTAGTTTTGTGGATTGGTTTCTGTGTCCTCTATTCTGTACCATTGGTCCACCCGCCTGGCATGGTACCAGTACTATGCTGTTTTTGTTACTATTGCTCTGTAGTATAGTTTGAAGTCTGGAATCGCTATACCGCCTGATTCACACTTCCTGCTTAGCATTGTTTCTGCTATTCTGGGTCTTTTATTTTTCCATATGAATTTCATGATTGCTTTATCTATTTCTACAAGAAATATCATTGGGATTTTGATTGGCATTGCATTAAACCTATAGAGAACTTTTGGTATTATCGCCATTTTGATGATGTTAGTTCTGCCTATCCATGAACAGGGTATATTTTTCATCTTCTAAGATCTTCTTCTATTTCTCTCTTTAGAGTCTGTAGTTTTCATTGTATAAGTCTTTCACCTGTTTTGTTAGGATGATTCCCAAGTATTTTTTTTTTTTTGAGGATATTGTGAATGGAGTGGTTGTCCTCATTTCCATTTCAGAGGATTTGTCGCTGATATACAGGAATGCCTTTGATTTATGCGTGTTGATTTTATATCCTGCCACTTTGCTGAATTCATTTATTAGCTCTAATAGTTTCTTTGTAGACCCTTTTGGGTCTACTAGGTATAGAATCATGTCAGCTGCAAATAGTGATAATTTAAGTTCTTCTTTTCCTATTTTTATGCCTTTATTTTCCTTCATCTGTCTAATTGCTCTGGCTAGTGTTTCGAGAACTATGTTGAACAGAAGTGATGAGAGAGGGCATCCTTGTCTTGTTCCAAATTTTAGAGGGAATGCCTTCAGTTTTTCTCCATTCAGAATGATGCTAGCCCGAGGCTTAGCATAGATTGCTTTTACAATATTGAGGTATGTTCCTGTTATCCCTGGTTTTTCTAGAGTTTTGAACATAAAGGGATGCTGTACTTTGTTGAATGCTTTTTCCGCATCTATAGAGATGATCATATGGTTCTTATTTTTAAGTCTATTGATGTGGTGAATAACATTTATTGATTTCCGTATATTGAACCAGCCTTGCATCCCAGGGATGAATCCTACTTGATCATGGTGCACAATTTTTTTGATATGTTTTTGTATTCGATTTGCCAGAATTTTATTGAGGATTTTTGCATCTAGGTTCATTAGAGATATTGTTCTGTAGTTTTCTTTCTTTGAAGTGTCTTTTTCTGTTTTAGGAATCAGGGTGATGTTGGCCTTGTAGAATGAATTTGGAAGTTCTCCCTCTTTTTCTATTTCTTGAAGTAGCTTGAAAAGTATTGGTATTAGTTCCTCTTTAAAGGTTTTGTAAAACTCTGCTGTATACCCTTCCGGTCCTGGGCTTTTCTTAGTTGGTAGTCTTTTAATGGTTTCTTCTATTTCCTCAATTGATATTGGTCTGTTTAGGTTGTCTATATCCTCCTGATTCAATCTGGGCAGATCATATGACTTAAGAAATTTATCGATGCCTTCAATAACTTCCAATTTATTGGAGTATAAGGATTCAAAATAATTTCTGATTATCTTCTGTATTTCTGAAGTGTCTGTTGTGATATTGCCTTTTTCAACCCATATGCTAGTAATTTGAGTTTTCTCTCTTCTTCTCTTCATTAGCATGGCTAAGGGTCTGTCAATTTTGTTTATTTTTTCAAAGAACCAACTTTTAGTTTTGTCAATTTTTTCAATTGTTTCTTTTGTTTCAATTTCATTAATTTCAGCTCTGATTTTTATTATGTCTTCCCTTCTACTTCTTTTGCTGTTGTTTTGCTCTTCTTTTTCTAGGATTTTGAGATGAAGTATGAGATCATTTATTTGTTGTTTTTTTTCTTCTTTTAAGGAATGAACTCCAAGCAATGTATTTTCCTCTTAGAACTGCTTTCAATGTGTCCCATAGATTCTGATATGTTGTGTCTGTGTTTTCATTTATCTCTAAGAATTTTTTAATTTCCTCCTTGATGTCTTCTATAACCCATTGATCATACAGTAACCTATTGTTCATTCTCCAAGAGATGTATGCTTTTTCCTTCCTTCTTTTATCATTGATTTTCAGTTTCATACCATTATGATAAGATAAGATGCATGGTATTATCTCTACTCCTTTATATTGTCTAAGAGTTGCCCTGTGACATAATATATGATCTATTTTTGAGAAGGATCCATGTGCTGCTGAGAAAAAAGTGTAATTGCTTGATGTTGGGTGGTATATTCTATATATGTCAATTAAGTCTAGGTTATTAATTGTGTTATTTATTTCAATAGTTTCCTTATTCCACTTTTATTTGGAAGATCCGTCCAGTGGTGAGAGAGGTGTATTGAAGTCTCCCATGATTATTATATGGTGGCCTATTAGACTCTTGTACTTGAGAAGAGTTTGTTTGATGAACAAAGCTGCACCATTGTTTGGGGCATATATATTTATGATTGTTATGTCTTGTTGGTGTATGTTTACCTTGAGCAGTATGTAGTGTCCCTCTTTATCCCTTTTGATTAACTTTGGCTTGAAATCTATTTTATTTGATATGAGTATGGACACTCCTGCTTGTTTCTGAAGTCCATATGAGTGATATGATTTTTCCAAACTTTTCACCTTCAGCCTATGTATGTCTTTTTCCTATCAAATGCGTCTCCTGTAGGCAGCATATTGTTGGGTCTTGTTTTGTGATCCATTCTACTAGCCTGTGTCTCTTAATTGGTGAGTTTAAGCCATTAACATTTAGGGTTATTATTGAGATATGGGTTGTTTTTCCAGCCATATTTGTTTATTTATATTACTAAACATGGTTTGTTTTCCTCTTTGATTCTTTTTCCCCCTTTTACTGTCCTACCTCCCACTGTTGGTTTTCATTGTTATTTTCCATTTTCTCTTCCTGTAATGTTTTGCCGAGTATGTTTTGAAGAGATGGTTTTCTAGCTGCAAATTCTTTTAACTTTTGTTTATCATGGAAGGTTTTAATTTCATCTTCCATCCTGAAGCTTAATTTCGCTGGATACACAATTCTTGGTTGGAACCCATTTTCTTTCAGTGTTTGAAATATGTTATTCCAGGATCTTCTAGCTTTCAGAGTCTGTGTTGAAAGTTCAGCTGTTATCCTGATTGGCTTACCCCTAAATGTAATCTGCTTCCTTTCTCTTGTAGCTTTTAAAATTATCTCCTTATTCTGTATGTTGGGCATCTTCATTATAATGTGTTTAGGTGTGGATCTCTTATGATTTTGCACATTCGGTGTCCTGTAATCTTCTAAGATTTGGGATTCTGTCTCATTCTTCAAGTCTGGGAAGATTTCTCATATTATTTCATTGAATAGATTGCTCATTCCTTCAGGATTAGGTTTAGATAAGAGTCAGGGTTATGGTTTGGATTAGGGTTTTTGTTAGGATTAGGGTTAGGGTTATAGTTAGTGTTAGGATAAGTTTTAGGGTTAGGTTTAGTGTTAGGGTTTAGATTAGGGTTAGAGTTAATGTTAGGGTTAGGGTACTTGTTAAAGTTCTTGTTAAATTTATGGTTTGTGTTAGCATTAGGATTCGTGTTAGTGTTACCATTAGGGTTAGTCTTAGGTTTAGGTTTAGGGTTAGAGTTAGGGTTATGATTAGTGTTTGGGTTAGGGTTAGTGTTAGGTATAGGGTTAAGGTTATGGTTAGGTTTAGTGTTAATGTTAAGGTTAGGGTTAGGTTTAAGGTTAGTATTAGGGTTAGTGTTAGGGTTTGGGTGAGGCTTAGGTTCAGTAGTAGGGTTAGGGTTAGGTTTCATGGAAGGGTTAGTGTTAGGGTTAGTGATTGGGTTAGAAAAAAGGTTAGTGTTAATTAAGTGTCAACATTCGTGTGAGGTTAGGGTTAGGGTTATGGTTTTTGTTGTAGTTTGGGTTAGGGTTAGAGTTAGGGTTAGATTTAAGGTTAGGGTTAGGGTTAGAGTTTTGTTAGGGTTAGAGTTAGAGTAAGGGTCACTGTCAGTTTTAGGGTATAGTTTTAGGGTTAATGTTATGGTTTTCGTTAGGGTTTGGGTTAAGTTTAGTCTTTGGGTTAGTGGTAATTTTAGGGTTAGGCATAGGGTTAAGATTCGTGTTAGTGTTAGGGTTAAGGTAAATGTTATGTTTAGGGTAGGGTTACGTTTAGATTTAAGATTAGGGTTAGTGTTAGGGTTAGTGTTAGGGTTCAGTTAGGTAAAGATTAATGTTTGGGTTAGGGTTAGTGGTTAGGTTTAGGTAAAGGTGAGGGTCAGGGTTAGGTTATGGTCAGTGTTATGGTTTGGTTAGGGTTTGTGTTAGGGTTAGAGTTAGTGATAGTGTTAGTGTTAGGGTTAGGTTTAGATTTAGGTTTAGTCTTACCTTAGCATTAGGGTTTGGATGAGGGTTGGGCTTAGTGGAATTGTTAGTGTTAGGGTTTGTGTTAGTGTTATGATTAGGGTTAGTGTTAGGTCTATTGTTAGGGTGAGGATTAGGGTTAGGTTTAGGTAAGGCTTAGCATTATGGTTACGTTAGTTTTAGGGTTGTGGTTTGGGTTAGGGTTTATGTTTATGTTTATGTTTATGTTTGGCTTTGGGTTATTGTTAGGGTTATGCTTAAGGTTATGTTTAGGATTAGGGTTAGTGTTAGTATTAGCATTAGATTCAGTGTTAGGGTTAGTGTTATGGTGAGGGTTCGTGTTAGGAATATGCTTAAATTTGGGATTAGGGTACATGTTAGGGTTTGGTTTAGGGTTAGTGATAGTTTTTGGTTTAGGTTTAGGTTTAGGGCTAGTGTTATAATTAGGATTAAAGATAGGGTTAGGTTTAGTGTTTTGGTTAGTGTCAGAGTTAGGTTTAAGGTTAGTGTTTCGGTTAGGATAATGTTTAGGTTTTGTGATAGGGTTATTGTTACTGTTAGGGTTAGTGTTATGGATAGGGTTAGTTTAGGGTTAGGGTTAGGATTAGGGTTAAGTTTAGTGTTAGGTTAGGGTTAGGGTTACAGTTAGATTAAAAATAGGGTTTTGGTTAGGGTTAGGTTTTGTGTTACTGTTAGCGTTAGTGTTAGGGTTAGGGTTAAAGTTAGTGCTAGAGTTACAGTTAGTTTTAGATTAAGGTTTAGGGTTAGGTTTAGGGTTATGGTTATAATTAGTGTTAGTGTAAAATTATGGTTAGTGTTAGGGCTAGGATTAGGTTTACGGTTAGTGTTTGGGTTAGGATTAGGGTTTGTGTTAGGGTTATGTTTAGGTTTAGGGTGATGGTTAGGAATAGGGTTAGGGTTAGGTTAAGTTTAGGGTAGGTTAGGTTTAGGGTTAGTTTTAAAGTTAGTATTAGGGTTAGGGTTAGAGTAAGTGTTAGGGTTAGGGTTAGCTTATCGTTAGGTTAGGGTTCCTGTTAGGTTTAGGGAGAGGGTAAGTGTTTGGGTTTCTGTTAAGTTTAGGGTTTTGTTAGGGTTAGGGCTAGTTTTAGAGTTAAGGTTAAGTCAAATGTAATGGTTAGTGTTTGGGTTAGGGATATAGTTGCATTTAGAGTAAGTGTTAGTGTTAGGGTTAGGGTTAGGTTTAGAGTTAGAGTTACGGTTAGGGTTTCTGTTAGGTTTAGGGTTAATGTTAGTTTTATTATTAGTTTTAGGTTTGGGGTTAGGGTTTGGGTGAGGGTTAGGCTTAGGGGTATGGTTGGGTTTAGGGTTCGTGTTAGGGTTGGGTTTAGGGTTAGTGTTACAGTTAGGATTAGGGTTAGTGTTAGGTAAGCGTTAGAGTTAGGGTTAGTAGGGTTTGTGTTATGGTGTGGGTTAGGGTTTGTTTGTTAGGATTAGGGTTAGGGATAGGTTTAGAGTTAATATTACAGTTAGGGTTAGGCTTACTGTTAGGGGTAGGTTTAGATTTTGTGTTAGGGTTACGGTCAAATTTATTTTAAGTGTTAGAATTATGGTTAGTGTTAAGGTTCAGGTTAGTGTTAGGTATAGGTTTATGTTAGGGTTAAGGTTAGGGTTGGGTTAGGTTTAGGGTTAGGGTTAAGGTCCCAGTTAGGGTTAGGAATAGGTTTGGTTAGTGTTAGGGTAAGTGTTAGGGTTAGGGTAAGAGTGGGGGTTAGGTTTAGGGTTACAGTTAGAGTTAGTGTAGGGTTAGTGTTAGGGTGTGTATAGGTTAAGGTTAGGGTTAGGAATAGGTTTAGGGTAGTTTTAGGGTTGGGTTAGGGTTAGGGTTTGTGTTAGAGTTAGGGTTAGGTTAAGTTAAAGTGAGGGTTAGGGTTAGGTTTAAAATTAAAGTTTAGTGTTAGTGTTAGAGTTAGTGTTTGAGTTTAGCTTGGGATTAGGCTTAGTGGAATGATTAGGGTTACGGTTCGTGTTAGGTTACGGTTAGTGTCAGGTTATTGTTAGTTTAAGGATTAGGTTAGGATTAGGTAACAGTTAGCTTTAGGGTTAGGTTTAGGATTACAGTTAGGTTTAAGGTTAGTGTTAGTGTTAGTGTCTGGGTTAGTGTTAGTTTTAGGGTTAGGGTTAGGTTTAGTGTTCGGTTTAGGATTAGTTTAGGGTTAGTGTTTGATTTAGGTTTAGGGTTAGAATTAGTGATAGAGTTAAAGTTAGGGTTATGGGTTAGGTTTGGTGTTTTAGTTAGTTTTATTGTTAAGTTTAGCATTAGGTTTGGTGTTAGGGTTAAGGTTAGGGTTTGGGTTAGGGTTAGGATTAGTGGTGGGGCTAAGGTTAGGGTTAGGGTTTGTGTTAGGATTAGGTTTAGGTTTAGGGTTAGTGTTAGTTTAGTGATATGGTTAGTGTTAGTTTTAGCATTAGGATTAGTGTAATGGTTAGGTATTAAGGCTAGTAATAGGTTTAGCATTAGGGTTAGTTTTAGAGTTACGGTTAGTGTTAGGGTAGTGTTAGGTTTAGGGTTAGGGTTAGTCTTAGGGTTAGGGTTGGGGTTAGGATTTGTCTTTAGGTAAGGGTTAGGGTTAGAGTTACGGTTAGGGTTAGTGTTAGGGTTAGGGTTAGAATTAGTGTTAGTGTTAGGGTTATGTTTTGTGTTAGATTTACTGATACGGTTATGGTTAGGTTTATGGTTACAATTAGAGTTAGGGTTCGCATGAGCATTAGAGTGAGGTTTAGATTAGGGTTAGGGTTAAGATTTGGGTTCAAGTTAGGTTTAGGTTTAAGTTAGAGTTAAGGTTAGGGTTAGGGTTCGTGTTATGGTTAGGATTATGGTTAGTGTAAGGTTCAGGTTTATGGTTAATTTTAGTTTTATTTTTAGAGTTAGTTTTAGGATTAGAGTTAGGGTCAGTGTTAGGTTTAGGGTAAGGCTTAGAGTGAGGGTTAGGGTTAGTGTTTGGTTAGTGTTAGGGTTATTGTTAGATTTAGGGTTAGGGTTGGGGTAGCGTGAGAGTTAGTGTTAAAGTTAGGGTTAGGGTTAGGGTAGCATGAGAGTTAGTGCTAAATTTAGGGTTAGGGTAAGGTTTATTTTAGTTTAGGGTTAGGGTTAGGGTTAGGATTCATGTTAAGGTTAGGGTTATGGTTAGGGTTAGGTTAAGTGTTAGTGTTAGGTTTAGGGTTAGGGTTACAGTTAGTGTTAAGCTTAGGTTAGGGATAGGGATAGTGTTAGGGTTAGTGACAAGCTTAGTTTTAGGGTTAGAGTGAGGGTTAGTGTTAGGGTTTGCATTAGGATTAGGGTTAGTGTTTGGGTTAGGGTTATGGTTAGGGTTAGGTTTAGGTAAATGTGAGGGTTAGGTTTAGATAAGGGACAGGGTTATGGTTTGGATTAGGGTTTTTCTTAGGGTTAGGTTTAAGGTTAGGGTTAAAGTTAGATTTAGTATTAGAATTAGGTTTATTTAGGTTTTGTGTTAGGGTTAGGATTAAGTTTAGGATTAGTGTTAGTGTTAGGGTTAGGGTTAGGGTTAGTGTTAGGGTTAATGTTCATGTTAGTGTTCTTGTTAGGGTTAGGGATATGGTTAGGGTTAGGTTTCATGTTAGGTTTAGGGTTAGGGTTAGTGTTAGTGTTAAGATTAAGGTTAGGTTTCGGTTAGGCTTAGGGTTAGGATTTGGGTCAGGGTTGAGCCTAGTGGAACGGTTAGGTTTAGGGTGCATATTAATGTTAGGATTAGGGTTAGTGTCAGGGCTATTTTTAGGGTTAGGATTAGGGTTAAGTTTAGGTAAGGGTTAGCATTATGGTTAGGTTAGGGTTAGGTTATGGTTTGGGTTAGGGTTTGTGTTTGGGATAAGGGTTAGAGTCAGGATTAGATTTAAGGTTAGACTTAGAGTTAGTGTTAGGGTTAGCATTAGTTTTAGGGTTAGGGTTAGGTTTAGTGTTAGGGTTAGGATGATGCTTAGGGTTAGTGTTAGTGTTAGGGTTAGGGTTCATGTTAGAATTACGGTTAGGTATAGAATTAGGCTTCATGTTAGGGTTTGGTTTAGATTTAGTGATAGTTTTGGTTTAGGTTTAGGGTTTTGGTTAGTGCTAGAGATAGAGTTACGGTTAGTGTTAGAGTTCGTGTTAGGGTTAGGGTTCATGCTAGGGTTACGGTAAGGGTTAGGTTTAGGGTAAGTGTAAGCATTACGGTTAGGGTTAGTGTTACAGTTAGAGTTAATGTTAGTGTTAGGTACAGGGTTACTTTTAGGTTTAATGATAAGTTTAGGGTTAGGGTTAGTGTTACCGTTAGGGATAGTTTTAGGTTTAGTGTTAGGTTGTGTGTTACAGTGAAGGTTCGATTTAGAGTAAGGGTTACAAGTATGGTTAGGATTCAGGCTAAGGTTAGGTTTAGGGTTAGGGTTAGGTTTGGGGTAGAGTTAGGGTTAGGGTTAGTGTTAAGTTTAATGTTAGGGTTAGGGTTAGGTTTAGGATTATGTTTAGGGTTACAGTTTAGGTCAGGTTTGGGCATAGAGAAATTGTTATGTTTAAGATATTATGGTTAGGTTCAGGGTTAGGGTTAGAGTTAGGTTAAGGTTAAGGTTTGTGATAGTGTTGATGTTAGGGATAGGTTTATGGTTTGGGTTAGTTTTAGGGTTTGGTTTAGGTTTAGATTTATTGTTAGGGTTAGCATTAGGTTTAGGGATCATGTTAGTGTTAGGATTAGGGTTAGTGTTAGGGCTATTTTTAAGGTTAGGTTTAGGGTGAGGTTTAGGTAAGGGTTAGCATTATGGTTAGGTTAGGTTAGGGTTATGGTTTGGGTTAGGGTTTGTGTCTGGGTTAGGGTTAGGGTTATGATTATGGTTAGGGTTAGGTTTAGTGTTAGGTTTAGGATTAGGTTTAGGGTTAGTTTAGTGTTAGTGTTAGGGTTAGGGTTAAGGTTAGGGTTCATGTTAGGGTTATGGTTACGTTTAGAATTAGGGTTCAGATTTGGGTTTGGTTTATTGTTAGTGATAGTTTTATGTTTAGGTTTAGAGTTAGCGTAAGTGTTAGGAATAGGTGTAAGGTTATTGTTAGAGTTCGTGTTAGGGTTAGGGTGAGGGTTAGGGTTTGTTTAGGATTACGGTTAGCCTTAGGGTTAGAGTAAGTGTTAGTTTTACAATTAGGGTTATAGATAGAGTTAGTTTTAGTGTTAGGGTTAGGTTTAGGGGTAGTTTTAGGTTTAGGGATAAGGTTAGGTTTAGGACTAGTGTTAATTATCGTTTTAGGGTTTGTGTTAGAGTGAAGGTTCGGGTTAGAGTTAGGGTTATGTGTATGGTTAGGATTCAAGTTAGTGTTAGGTTTAGGGTTAGGGTTAGGTTTGGGTTATGGTAAGGGTTAAGGTTTGTGTTAGGGTTGGATTTAGGTTTAGGTTTACGGTTAAGTTTATTGTTAGGGTTATCGTTAGATTTAGGTTAAGATTAGTTTTAGGGTTAGTGTTAGGGTAAGTTTTAGGTTAGATTTAGGGTTAGGGTTAGGTTAGGGTTCGAATTATGGTGAGCATTAGGTTTTTTGTCAGGGTTATGGTTAGTGTTATGTTTATGTTTAGGGTTAGGGTTAGTTTTAGTGTTAGTGTTAGTGTTAGGGTTAGGGCTAGGGTTTTCTTAGCGTTATTATTAGGATTAGGGTTAGGTTTTGTGTTTTGGTTAGGGATAAGTTTAGGGTTACGGTTAGGATTAGTGTTAGGGTTAGTGTTAGTGTTAGGGTTATGTTTAGTGTTAGGGTTAGCATTAAGTTTATGGTTAGTCTTTGGGTTATGGTTAGGGTTATATTTTTTTAGGGTTATTGTAAAATTTAAGTTTACTGTTAAATTTATGGTTAGAGTTAGGTTTAAGATTTGGGTTAGGGTTATGTTTAGGTTTAGTATTAAGTTTAGGTTTAGGTTTATGGTTAGGATTAATATTTGGGTTAGGTTTAGTATTAGGTTTAGGTTTAGGTTTAGGGTTTGGGTTAGGGATAGGGTGAGGTTTAGGGTTAGTATTAGTGTTCGGGCTTGGGTTAGGTTCAGGGTTAGGGTTACAGTTAGGTTAAGGTTAAGGTTGGTTAAGGTTTGGGATAGTGTTAATTTTAGGGATAGGTTTATGGTTTGGGTTAGTTTTAGGGTTTGGTTTAGGTTTAGATTTATTGTTAGGGTTAGCATTAGGTTTAGGGTTAGTGCTTGGGTTAGGGCTAGGGTTAGGGTTAGATTTATGGTTAAGTTAGGGTTAGGGTTCGTGTTAGGGATATGTGTAGATTAAGGGTTAGGGTTAGGGTTAGGATTAATGTTAGTGTTAGGTTTAGGTTTAATGTTAGGGGTAGGTTTAGGGATAGGGTTAGGTTTAGAGTTAGTATTAGCGTTCGGGTTAGGGTTAGGTTTAGTTTAAGGGTTAGGGTTATTGTTAGATTTACGGTTAGGGTTAGGGTTAGTGGTAGTATTAAAGTTAGTATTAGTGTTAGTGTTATGGTTTGGGTTTGGGTTAGGATTGGTGTTTGGGTTAGTATTGGGTAATGGTTAGGGTTAGGGTTAGCGTTAGTGTTAGAGTTAGGATTAGAATTTGAGTTAGGTTTAGGGTTAGTAGTAGGATTAGATTTAGGTTTAGTGTTATGGTTAGGTTTAGGTATAGATATAGGTTTAGTGTTAGGTTTATTGTTAGGTTTGGCGTTGGGGATACTGTTAAGGCTAGGGATAGGTTTAGGGTTAGTGTTAGTGTTTGGTTTAGGGTTAGTATTAGAGTTAGAGTTACGGTTAGTGTTAGGGTTAGGTTTAGGGTTAGGGAGAGTGTTAGTGTTAGAGTGAGCATTAATGTTAGTGTAAGGTTTAGGGTTAGGTTTCTGTTGAGGCTTCGGTTGAGTTTTAAAGTTAGGGTTAGTTTTAGGTATTAGGTTAGTGTTAGGGTTAGGGTTAGAATTTGGGTTAGGTTGAGGGTTAGTAGTAGGCTTATATTTAGGTTTTGTGTTAGGGTTAAAATTAGTTTTAGGTATAGGTTTAGTGTTAGGGTTATTGTTAGATTTTGGGATTTGGACAGTGTTAAGGCTAAGGATAGGTTTAGGTTTAGTGTTAGTGTTTGGGTTAGGGTTAGGTTTAGGTTTAGTGTTACGGTTAGGATTAGGGTTAGGTTTAGGTTAGTTATAGGGTTAGGGTTAATGTTACTGTTAATGTTAGAGTAAAATTTAGTGTTAAATTTAGGGTTCTGGTTAGGCTTAGTATTAGATTTATGGTTAAGGTTTATGCTAGGATTTGGGTTAGTGTTAGGGTTAGGGTTAGGGTTTCTGTTAGGACAGGGTTAGGGTTACAGTTTCAGTTAAGGTTAAGGTTAGCTTAGTGTAAGAGTTAGGGTTGGGTTAGTGTTACAGTTAGGGTTAGGATTATGGTAAATGCTCTTGTTAGGTTTAGGGTTATAGTTAGGATTAGTGTTAATGTTAGGTTTAGGGTTAGTTTTAGTTTTATGGTTAATGATAGGGTTATGGTTAGCATTAGGTAAGGGTTAGGGTTAGGGGTAGTGTTGGGTTAGGGTTAGGGTATGGTTTCGGTTAGGGTTTGTGTTAGGGTTAGTGTTAGGGATAGGGTTACGATTAGGTGTAGGAATAAGTTTAAGATTAATGTTAGTGTTAGCATTAGTGTTAGGGTTATGTTTAAAATTAGTGCTAGTGTTAGCGTTAGTGTTAGGCTTATGGTTAGGTTTAGGGTAAGTTTTATAGTTAGTGTTAGGGTTACGGTTAGTGTTAGAATTAGTGTTAATTTAGAGTAAGGTTTAGTGTTAGTGTTAGGGTAAGGTTTATGTTTAGGGTTAAGTTTAGGTTTAAGGTTAGGTTTAGTGTTAGGGTTTGGTTTAGATTTAGGTTAGGGTTGGTTTTAGGCTTAGTGTTAGGGTTTGTGTTAGGGTTAGTATTAAGTTTAGGGTTATATTTCAGAATAGGGTTAGGTTTAGGGTTAGGGTTAATGTTAGTGTTAGAAGTAATTTTAATGTTAGGGTTAGGGACTAATGTACAAAGTAGATTTATGATTACAGCTGGGTTAGGGTTAAAGTTATTGTAATGTGTAGGTTTAGAGTTAGTGTTAGTGGTAGGGATAGGGTTAGGTTAGTGTTAGGGTTATGGTTATGGTTTGTGTTAGGGTTAGTTTTAGGGTGTTAGGTTTTGGGTTAGGTTAGGTTTAGGGTTAAGGTTAGTTTTAGTGTTTGTGTTTGAGTACTGTTAGGGTTATGGATAAAGTTAGGCTTAGGGTTAATTTTAGCTTCATTTATATGGTTAGTGTCAGGGTTAGTGTTAGGTTTAGGGAAGGGTTAAGGTTATTGTTGGGTTAGATTTAGGGTTATTGTGTGTGTTATGGTTTTTGTTAGGGATAGGGTTATAATTATGTGTAGGGTAAGGGTTACAGTTAGAGTTAGTGTTAGGGTTACATTTAGGGTTAGGTTTAGAATTAGTGTTAGGGTTACCATGAGGGTTGGCGTTAGGGTTAGGGTAAGTTCAAGGGTTATTGGTAGGGTTGGGTTTAGTGTAAGAGTTAGGGTTAGAGTTAGGATAAGTGCTGATGTTAGTGTTAGGGTTAGGGTAAGTGCTGATGTTAGTGTTAGGGTTAGGGTGAGGTTTAGAGTTAGACTTAGGTTTAAGGTTAGGTTTAGTGTTAGGGTTAGTGTTAAGTGAGTGTTAGGGTTAGGGATAGGGTTAAGTTTAGGGTTAAGGTTAGTTTTATTGTTTGGGATAGGGTTAGTGTTAGGGTTAGGTTTAGGTTTAGGGTTAGGATTAGGGTTATGTTTAGGGTTTGTGTTAGTGTTACTCATAGGGTTAGGGTTAGGGTTCATGTTTGGGTTAGGGTTCGGGTTAGGTTTAGTATTAATGTTAAGGTTATGGTTATAATTAATGTTTGGGTTAGGTTGAACTTAGGATTAAGGTTAGTTTTAAGGAAAGTTTTAGGTATAGATTTAGGGTTAGGATCAGGTTTAGAGTTAGATTTAGGGTTTAGGTTTGGTTTAGTGTAATGTATAGGGTTAGGGTTAGGCCTAGGGTTATCAGAAGGGTTAGGGTTATCATTAGGGTAATGGATAGGGTTAGCCCTAAGGTTAGGACTAGGATTATGTATAAAATTAAAGCTAGTGTTTGGGTTAGAGTTAGGTTTAAGTTTAGGATTAAAACTAGGTTTAGGACTCAGATTAAGGCTAGGTTTTGGGTTAGTTTAGGGCTAGGGTTAAGGCTACCGCTAATGTACAAAGTAGATTTATGATTACAGCTAGTTATAGAGTTAGAGTTATGTCTAAGTCTAGTGTTAAGGTCAGGTTTATAATGATAATGATGTTTAGAGCCAGGGTTAGTGTTAGGGTCAGAGTCAGGGTCAGGGTTAGTTTTCGGGTTAGGGTTAGACTATAATTAGTGATAGGGTTAGGGCTATGTGTAGGGTTAGAGTTTGGTTTAGGATAAGGGTTAAGGTTAGGGCTATGCCTCAGTTTTGTTTTAGGGCTAGGGGTAGAGTTAGGGCTATTTTTAAGATTAGTCTTAGGGTTAGGGCTTGTGTAAGTGTGAGATTTAGGCTTAGGTTAAGGATTAGTGATAAGAGTAGTTATGGTTAGATTTAATCTTAGGGTTAGGGTTAAATTTAGAGTTCGGTTGAGTTCTAGGTTTTGAGATAGGGCTAAGTATAGGGCTAGGGTAGGGCTACATTTAGGGCTAGGTGTATAGTGATGTTAAGGGATAGGGTTAGAACTAGGTATAGGGCTAGTGTGAGAGTTAGAGTTAGTCTTAGGGCTAGGGTTAGTGTTAGGGATAGGGCTAAATTAGGACTAGAATTAGGGCTAGGGTTCGTGTTTGGGTTAGGCTATGCTTAGTGTTAGGTTTAGGGTTAGGGTTAGGTTTAGGGTAAGGTATGGGCATATAGCTTATTTTAGGATTAGGGTGAGATTTAGAGTTAAGGTTAGGGCTAACATTAGGGTTAGGGTTATGATTAAGATAAGGTTTATTGCTAGGATATGGGTTAAGTTTTGTATTTGTGTTAGGGCTAGGATTAGAGCTAGGGCTAATGTCAGGTCTAGGGTATGGTTAGGGATAGTTTTAGGGTTAGGTTTATGGCTAGGTCTGTTGTGAAGTTTAAGTTTCTTGTTAGGGTTATGTTTGGAGCTATGGGTATTATTAGAGTCAGGGTCAAGATTAGGGTTTGGGTTAAGTTAAGGTTTAGGTTTAGGGTTCAAATTAGTCGTATGTTTAGGGATCAGGTAATGACACAATTAGGTTTAGGGTTCAGGTTAAGTGTATGTTAATGGATAGGGTTAAGGCTAGTACTAGGATTAGGGTTCCGCCTAGGGTTAGCATAAGACTTATAATAATCTTAGAGTAATGAATAGGGTTAGAGCTAGGGTTAGGGCTAGGATTATGGTTAGGATTAGGTCTATGATTAGGCTTAGGGTTATGGTTAGGTCTAGGGTTATTGTTAGATTTATCTTTAGGGTTAAAACTTAGGTAGGGCTTAAATTGAGGCTAGCTTTTGTGATAGGTTAGAGCTATGGCTAATATAAGAACTAGTGTAATGATTAGGACAAGTTTGTGGTTAATTCTAGGGCTGGGTGTAGTTTTAGGGTTAGTTTTAGGGTTAGGGTGAAGTTTAGAGCTAGGCTTAATGTTAGTTTCAGGGACAGTGTTCACGTAGGGTAATGGTTAGTGTTAAAGCCAGAATTAGGACTAGGGTTAGGTCTAGAGGTAGGGTTATAATTTGCGTTAGGTTAAGGGTAATTTGTAAGGCTAGGTCTAGTTTGTCTTTAGGTCTAGACCTATAGTTATGGCTAGATTTAGGATTAGGTTTAGGTCTAGGTCTAGTATTAGGGTTAGGTTTAGGTGTGAGGTTATCAGTAGGGCTAGTGTTAGGTTTCGGTTTAGGGTTAGGTTTAGATTTAGACCTAAGTTTAGTGTTAGGGTCAGATTACTATTCAAGGATAGGGTTAGGATTTGGGTTATGGTTAGATCTTGAATGAAGGCTAGAGTTAGGTGTAGTTATTGAGTTATGGTTTTGGCTAGGCTTAGGATTAGTGGTAAGAATATGGTTAGCATTAGGGTGAGGGTTTGGTTTAGGTTAAGAGATAGGTTTAGAGCTAGGGTTAGGACCAGTGTTATGGTTAGGTTTAGGGTTAAAGCTCGTGTTAGGGCTTTGATTAGGGCTAGTTTTGTATTAGGGTTAGGGCTAGTGTTATGGTTATAGCTATTGTAAGAACTAGGGTTATGCTTAGGGCTAGGTCTAGTGTTAGGGTTAGTTTTAAAGTTAACATGATATTTAGAGCTAGGTTTAGTGCTTGGATATGAGTCAGGATCATGATTATGTTTAGGGTTAGGGTTAGGTTTCAAATTAGGGATAGGGTTAGGGCTGGTTTAGTGTTAATGTTTAGACTAGGGTAAGGGATAGTGTTAGGGGTAAGGCTTGGTATTGTTTTAGGGCTAGGGCTAGTGTTAGGGCTAATTTTAGCATTAGCATTAGGGTTAGAGCTGGTTTCAGTGTCAGGCTTAGGCATCAGGTTAGGGTTAGTTTTAGAGATAGGTTTTGATCTAGAGTTAGTAATAGAGCTAAGGATAGTGCAAGTGTTAGAACTAGTTTTAGAGCTTGGGTTAGGTTTATGGTAAGGTTTAGGGTTAGAAGTAGGGATAGCTCTTGTGTAAGAATTATAGTTAGTCTTAATTCTATTGTTAGGGTTAGGGTTAGGAATAGGGCTAAATTAGGGCTAGGATAAGGGCTAGGTTTAGTGTTAGGGTTAGGGCTAGAGTTAGTGTTATGGATAGGGCCAGGGCTAGTGTTAGGGTTAGGGTAAGTGTTAGGTATTAAGCTATGGCTAGGGCTAGGGGGAGTGTTAGGTTTATTGTTAGGTCTGGGTTATGGTTATGGTTATGGTTATGTTTGGGGTTAGGGCTAGGGTTTTCATTAAGGTTAGGGTTAGTTTTAGAGTAATGTATTGGATTAGATGAAAGATTAGGTTTATGTTAAGTTTAGGTTATGGTTAAATCCAGGTTTAAGGATAGGTTTAGTTTTGATTTATGGTAAGGGTTACAGTTAAGTTTATGGCAAGGCTTAGGTTTAGGGTTAGGTCGAGGTTTAGGTTTATGATTAGGGTTAGGGATAGGGTTAGGGTTAGGGCTAGGGTTATTATTAGGGTTAGGGTTGGGGTTAGGATAATATTAGGTTAGAGCTAGGGTTAGTACTAGGGTTAAGGTTAGGATTAGGGCTAAGGTTAGGTTTAGGTTTAGGAATAGGTCTAGGGTTATATTTAGGCTAAGGGTTATGATTTGAGCTAGGGTTATGTGTAAGGCAAGGGTTAGGGTTAGGGCTACATTTAGGATTATGGTTATGCTTAGGGTAGGCTTAAGCCTCAGATTAGGGCTAGGTTTTGTGTTAGGTTTAGGCCCAGGGTTAAGGCTATGTGTAATGTAAGATATATGTTTCTGATTAGAGCTAGTTTTAGGGTTAGAGTTATGGCTATGTCTAGTGTTATGTTTAGGTTTTGGGTTAGGTTCAGGTTTAGAGCTAGGTTTAGTGTTAGTGTTAGGGTCAGTGTTCAGGTTAGAGTTAGGTTTAAGGTGAAAGCCAGAACTAGGACTAGAGTTAGGTCTAAGGATAGGGTTAGTGTTTGCTTTAGGTTAAGGATTATGTTAGGGCTAGGACTCAGGGTTTTTTTAGGTCTAGGTTTAGAGTTATGCCTATATTTAGGATTAGGATTAGGTCTAGGGCTAGTGTTAGGGTTAGGTTTAGTTATAAGTTTACTGGTAAGGGTAGCTCTAACCCTAACCATTAACCTAAACCAAACCCTAACCTTACACCTAGACCTAACCCTGGCCCTAATTTGAGTTGGAAGCCAAACCCTAAAACTAACCCTGAACCTGACACTGACCTTAACACTTCTAGCTCTAAAACATCACCCTAACCCTAAAACTAACCCTAACACTAAACCTAGCACTAAACCCCTAAAACTAGCCCTAATTGTAAACCTAGTACTTACATTAGCAGGAATCCTAAGCCTAGCCCTAACAAAACCTCAAACCTAGCCCTAATCCGATCCCTAACCCTAGCTTTAAACCTAACCTAACCCTAACACTAGCCCTAATTGTGATCATAACTCTTAACTTTAAACTGATCTCTGACTCTATCCATTACCATAACCATAACCCTAACCACAGTGATAATGCTAGGCATAAACCTAACCCTATCCCGAGTCCTAATACTTCCATTATGCTAAACCTAACCTGAATCCTAAACCTAACCCTATCATTTCCCTAAACCTAATCCTAAAACTAATTTAAGCCCAAACATGAAAACTTAACCAATCCCAAACCCTAACCCAGACCTTGACTCTTATAATACCCCTATCTCTAAACTTGAACATAACCCAACACCTAACCCTTAGCCTAGACATAGCCATAAACCTAATCCTAAAACTATCTGTAACCATAATTCTGGCCCTGAAATTAGCCCTAGCCGTAATCCTAGCCCTAACCCTAAAAACACACCTAGCCCTCATCCTAGCCCTAAACCTAGTCTTAATCATAATCCTAACTCTAGCCCTACACCTAACCCTAATTCTAACCCTCACCCTATGTCTAAACCTAGCTATAATGACATCCCTTACCCTAAATTTAAACCTAACACTAACCCTAACACTAGGCTTAAGCTAAACACAAAACCTAGCCCTAATCCTAGCCCTAATTTAGCTCTATCTCTAACCCTATCCTAACCCTAGCCCTAAGACTAACTCTAAATCTTGCCCTAGCCCTATCCCTAGTTCTAACCCTGTACTGTACCGTAAACCTAACACTAGCCCTAACAATTGCCCTAAAGTTGTTCCCAGCCCTAACCCTAACTCTAAATCTAACCTTAAACCTAACCTTAAGCCTAACACTAACACTAGCGCTAACCCTAATGCTAATCGTAAGACTGGCACTAACCCTAATCCTAGCAGTGAACCAAAACTGAACAATATCCCTAACCCTAAACCTTAACTTAAACCAAACACTAACATTACATCTAGACCTAAACCTATCCTTAATTCGAGTCCTAAGCCTCACCTTAAAACTAATCCTAACCCTGAATCATATCCTAACACTCACCCTAGATCTAAGAACTGCCCTAAACTCAAACCGAACACTAACATTAACAATGGCCCTAATTCGAGACTTAATGCTAACCATAAAACTAATCCAGACTTTGACTCCTATCCTAACAAGAACCATAGCTATAAATATTACCCTAACTTTAAACCTAACAATAGCACTCAACCTACCCCTAACCCTAACCCTAAAACTAACCCTAAAGGTAACCCTAGTTTTTACATTAGCCATTGGCATAATCCTAGCCCTAACCCTAACACAAATCTAGTCCTAAACTGAGCCCTCAACATAGCTTTAACTCTAACTCTAACCCTAACCATAGCCCTAACCCTAGATATAAATCAATCCCTTACCCTAAGCGAAACCCTAAACCTAAGAGTATCCTTAGACCTATCCCTAGTTCTTAGACTAACCAAAACCCTAACCCTATTAATAGTCCTAACTCTAGCCTTCATTTTAGCTCTAACACTATCCCAAAACCTAACCCTAATCCTGACTCTTATTCTGACCCTAAGACTAAACCTAGATCTAACCCTAACCCCAATCCTTACCCAAAATTTACCATAATCCTATCCCTAGACCTAACTCTGAACCTAACTCTCAGCCTAGCCCTAATCATAACTCAGAATCTAACCCTTATGCTAAACATAACCATAAACCTAATCCTAGTTCTAACCCTCACCTTAACCCTAACACAAGACCTAATCCTAACCATAACCCTAGCCCTAAACTTAACTCTAACTGTATTCATTACCCTAAAAATAACCCTTACAATAATGCTAACTCTAGGATTAACCCTAACCCTGTCGCTTTCCCCAAACCTATCAATTATCCTAAACCTACCCTGAACCCTAAACTTAACCCAATGATTACGCTAACCCTAATACTAATGCTAATTCAAGCCTTAACCTAACCTCAAATCTAAACCCTATCACTGACTGTGACCCTAATAATTCCCCTAGCTATAAACCTGACTCTTACCCTACCTAATTCTTACACTAGACATAGCCATAAACCTAACCCTAAAACTATTCCTAAACTTAACCCTAGACTTGATATTAACCCTAGCCTTAATCCTAGTCCTAACCCTAACACAAACCTCTTATCCTAGCCCTAAACATAGCCTTAATTTTATCCCTAACCCAAACCCTAGGCCTAACCCTAACACTAAACCTAGCCCTAATCTTAGCCATAATTTAGCCCTATCCCTAAACCTATCCATAAACCTAACTCTACCTCAAAGTCTAACTCTAACTCTCATCCTAACCCTAACCCTAGTTCTAACTCTATCCCTTACTAGAACCCTAATCCTAGTCCTAACCCTTGGTGTAACCCTAGACCTATTCATAGCCCTGGCCATAACCCTAGATCTAACCCTAACTATAAATCTAACCCTAAACCTAAGCCTAAAACTAAACCTAACACTAGCCCTAATGCTAACACTAATCCTAATACTAGCTCTAACTCTAGCTCTAGCCCTAAAACAAAACCGAGTCATACACAAAACCCTAACCCTTAACCTAAACCAAATGCTAACTCTACACCTAGCTCTAACATATCCCTAATTCTAGTCCTAATTCTAACCCAAAAACTAACCCTGACCCTGACTCTGACCCTAACACTAACCCTCGCTCTAAACATCATCATCACCGTAAACCTCAATTTAACACTAGACCTAGCCCTAACTCTAACCCTATAACTAGCACTAATCATAACCCTACATCATACATTAGCCATAGCCTTAACCCTAGCCCTAAACTAACCCAAAATCTAGCCTTAATCCAAGTCCTAAACCTAGCTTTAACCCTAAACTTAAACCTAACCCTAATCCCAAATTAGCGCAAATCCTATGCATAACCCTAGCCCTAACCTTAGGTCTAAACCTACCCATTACCCTAACAATAACCCTAACCCTTAAGCTAACCCTAGGCCTAACCCTAACCCTATCCATTACACTAAACCAAACCTAAACTCTAAAACTAACCCTGTCATTACCCTAAACCTAAACCCTACGTAACCCAAACCCTAACCCTGACACTGACCCTAAAAATAACCCTAGATATAAACCTGAATCTTACCCTAAACCTTATACTTACACTAGACCAAGCCATAAATCTAACACTAAATGTAGCCCTAACTGTAACCCTAGACATGACATTAGCCCTAGCTCTAATACTATCGCTAACCCTGACACAAAACCTAAACCTCATCCTAGCCATAAACATAGTTTTAATCATAATGCTAACTCTAACTCTAGCCCTATTCCTAATAATAACCCTTTACCTAGCCATAAATCTAGATAAAACCACATTCCTTACCCTAAACTTAACCCTAACACTTGTCATCACAATTGCCCTATTCTTAGCCCTAGCTTAAACACTAGATCGAAACCTAACTTTAAATCTAACCCTAACTCGATGCCTAAGCCTAAAACTAACCCTAACCCTGATGCTAATTCTAAAACCAGCCATGACCTTAGCCCTAAGACTAACCCTTGCTGTAATTTAGCCCTATCCCTAATCCTAACCCTAACCCTAAGAATAACTCTAACTCTCACACTAGCTTTTCCACTCGTTTGAATTCTATCCCTTCCTATAAACCTAACCCTATCCCAAATCCTAATACTAACCTTTGCCCTATTCTTAGCCCTAGCACTAACCTTAGATAAAAACCTAACTCTAAATTTAACCCTAAACTGAAGCCTAAGCCTAAATCTAAGACTAGCCCTAACCCTAACACTAATCCTAAAAATTTCCCTAACCCTAACCCTAGCCCTAAAACCAAACCAAGCCAAAGCTCTAACCCTAACCCTTAACCTAAACCAAGCCCTAACCCTACACCTAGCCCTAACCCCAGCACTAATTCGAGTTTTAAGCCAAACCCTAAAACTTACCCTGAACCTTACTCTGACCAAACACTAACCCAAGGTCTAAACATCACCCTAACCCTAACCCTAAACCTAACAGTAAACCTAACCCTAAAACACTAAAATTAGCCGTATTCATAACCCTAGTACTTACATTAGCCATAAACCTAACCCTACCACTAAGTTAACCCAAAACCTAGCCCTAATCATAACCATAACCCTAACTCTAAACTGATTTCTAACTTTATCCATTACCATAAACATAACCCTAATGCTAATTTGAGCCCTAACTTTAAACCTTAACCTATCCCAAACTCTAACGCAGAATTTGACCCTAATACCCATAGCTCTAAACCTGATGCTAACCCTAACCTAACCCTTACACTAGACATACCCATAATCCTAACCCTAAAAATATCTTTAACCATAATTCTGGACCTGAAATTAGCCCTAACACTAACCATGCCCGAACCAAAAAAAAAAAAAAACAACAACAAAAAAAAACCTAGCCCTCATCCTAGGCCTAAACCTAGCCTTAATCATAACCCTAATTCTAACCCTCACCCTACCTCTAAACCTAGTTATAAAAGCCATCCCTTACCCCAGACTTTGCCCTAACTCTAAACTTAAACTCTAAACTCTAACTCTAAACTCTAACCCTAACCCTAACCCTAAACCTAACGCTAACCCTAGGCTTAAACTAAACACTAAACCTAGCCCTAAACCTAGCCATAACTTAGCCCTAACTATAACCCTAACCCTAACCCTAGCCCTAAGACTAACTCTTGCCCTAGCCCTAGCCCTAGCCCTACTTCTAACCCTATCCCTTACCATAACACTAAACCTAGCCATAACCTTTGCAATATCCTTAGTTCTAGCCCTAACCCTAGATCTAACACTAATTCCAAAATCAATCCCTACCCTAACACTAAGCCTAAGCCTAACACTAGCACTAGCCCTAACCCTAGGACTAAAACAAAACCGAGTATGAGCCCTAAACCTAAAACTTAACATAAACCAATACTAACCCTACAAATACCTAACCCTAGCCCTAATTCGAGTCCTAAATCTAACCTTAAAACTAACCCTGACCCTGACTCATATACTAACACTCACCCTAGTTCTAAACACTGCCCTCACCTTAAACTGAGCCCTAACAGTAACCCCAGCCCTAATTCGAGTCCTAACTCCAACCCTAAAACTAAGCCTGACCCTGACTCCTATCATAACATGAACCCTAGCTATAACTATCACCCTAACCTTAACCTAACCCTAACACTAAACCTAACCCATACCCTAACAATAAAACTAACCCTAATGGTAACCCTAGTTCTTACATTAGCCATTGCCCTAACACTAGCCCTAACCCTAACACAAGACCTATGCCTAATCTGAGCCCTAAACCTAGCTTTAACCCTAACTATAACCATAACCATAGCCACAACCCTAGCTCTAAACAAATCTCTTTCCAAAGCAAAACCCTAAGCCTAAGGGTAACTCTAAACCTATCCCTAATCCTTAGGCTAACTAAAACACTAACCCTATTAATATCCTTTAACCTTGACCTCATTCTAGATCTAACCCTATTCAAAACCCTAACACTAACCCTGACCATATTACTGACCTTACCACTAATCTTAGGTCTAATCCTAACCCTAACCCTAACCCAAAATCTACCATAATCCTATCCCTAGACCTAATCCTGAACCTAACTCTCAGCCTAGCCCAAACCATAGCTCAGAACCTAACCCTTACACTAAACATAACCCTAACCTTATCCCTAGTTCTAACTCACACCCAACCCTAAATGAAGACCTAATCCTAACCATAACCATAGCCCTAACCTTAAGTCTAACTGTATCATTACCCTAAACATAACCCTTACCCTAATGCTAACCCTTGGCCTAACACTAAACATATGACTATCCCCAAACTTATCAATTACCCTAAACCTACCCTGAACCTAATCCAGTCATTACCCTAACCCTAACCCTAACCCTAATGCTAATTCGAGCCTAACCCTAAACTCAAACCTAAACCAAACCCTAACACTGACACTGACCCTAACAATTCCCCTAGCTCTAAACCTCACTCTTACCCTATATCTAACCCTTACACTAGACCTAGACATAAAACTAACCCTAAAACTATCCATAAGCATAACCCTAGACCTGATATTAGCCCTAGCCCTGATAATAGCCCTAAACCTAACACAAACCCTAGCCATTATCCTAGCCCCAAACATAGCCTTAATTATAACCCTAACCATAACCTTAGGCCTAAACCTAACACTAACCCTAGCCCTAGTCTTTGATCTAATTTAGCCCTATCCCTAACCTTAACCCTAACCCTAGTCCAAAGACTAACTCTAAGAATCACCTTAGTCCTAAGACTAGTTCTAACCCTATACTTTACTGGAACCCTAATCCTAGCACAAACTATAGGTCTAACACTAGCCCTATCCATAGCCCTAGCAGCATACCTAGATCTAACCCTAACTCTAAATCTAACCCAAAACCCTTAGCCTAAACCTAAACCTAACACTAGCCCTAACCCTAAGGCTAATCCAAAAGCTAGCACTAACCCTAGCACTAAAACAAAACCAAGCCATAGACCTAACCCTAACCCTTAATATAAACTAAGCCCTAACCCTCCACTTAGCCATAACTCTAGCCCTAATTCGAGTTTTAAGCCAAACCCTAAAACTAACTCTGACCCTGACTCTGAACTTAACACTGACTCTAGCTCTAAACATCACCCTAACCCTATACCTAAACCTAACAATAGACCTCTAGCCCTAACCCTAACCCTAAAATTAGCCCTAATTGCAACCCTGGTACTTACATTAGCTGTAACCCTGAACCTAGCGTTAACTTAACCTAAAACCTAGCCTTATTCTGAGCACTATCTCTAGATTTACCCCTAATCCTAACCCTATCACTAATCATAACTATAACACTAGCCATAACCCTAGATTAACCCTAACCCTAAGCCTAACCCTATCAATAATCATAACATTGACCGTAGCTGTACCCCTATCTCTAACCCTATCCATTACCCTAAGCCATAACCCTAACCCAAATGCTAAACCTGGGCCTACACCTAACTGTATCCCTAATCCTAATCCTATCCATTACCCTAAACCTAACCTGATACCTAACCCTACAACTATCATTACCCTAATCCTAACTCAAATGCTAATTTGAGACCTAATATTAAGCGATAACCTATCCAAAACAACCCTGACCCTAAGAGTACCCTTAGCTCTAAACCTGACACTAACTCTAAACTTAACACTTACACGAGACATATCCATAAACCTAACACTAAAACTATTTTTAATCATAACACTAGACTTGAAATTAGCCCTAGCCATGATCGTAGCCCTTAACCTAGGCTTAATCCTAACCCGAACCAAACACAAGTCCTAACCCTAATTCTATTTTTCGCCCTAGCCCTAAATCTACCCATAACCTCATCCGGTACGTAAAATTTAACCATAACCCTAAACCTAACCCTAAACATCGCCCTAAACCTAGGCCTAACATAAGCCTAGTGCTAACCCTAGCCTTTATTTAATCCTATCCAAACCCTAAATCTAGCCAAGAGACTATCTCTAACTTTGCCATAGCCCTAGCCCTAGTTCTATCCTTAGCCTTAATCCTAACCATAGATCTAAGCCTAAGTCTAAATCTAAACCTAAATCTAAATATAACTGTAACAATAAGCCTAAACCAAACCCTAACACTACCCTTAACCATAACACTAATCCTAAAACTTGCCCTCTCGCTAGCCCTAGCCATAAACCAAAACCAAGCCATAGCCCCAATACTAACCCTTAACCTAAATCAAAATCTAACACTACACACATATCCCTAAAACTACCTCTAAAACTAACCCTGACCTTGACACTGACCCTAACACTAATCCTAGCTCTAAAAATCACCCTAACCTTAAATTAACCCTAACACTATTTCTAGCCTTCACCTAACCTAAAACTAGCCTTAATCATAACCCTAATTTGTACATTAGTCATTGTCCTAAATGTAGCCCTAATCCTACCACAAATTCTAACCCTAATCCTAGCCCTAACCTTAGCTTTAACCCTAATACTAGTTTTAACCCTAACCCAAACACTAGCCCTAAGCCTAACTCTAACCCTATTCCTTACATTAAGCCAAACCCTAAACCAAATACTAACCCTCATTCTAATTCTAATACTTAGCCTAACTCTAAAAATTATTCTGACACTGACACTGACCTTAACACTAATCCTAGCTCTAATCATCACCCTAACTTAAATTAACCCTAACACTAGACCAAGTCTTAACTGTAACCATAAAACTAGCCTTAATTGTAACCCTGGTTTGTACATTATTCATTGTCCTAACCCTAACATTAACCCTAACACAAATCCTACCCTGGATCCGAGCCCTAAACCTAGCTTTATCCCTAATCTTAACCCTAACACTAGCCCTAAACCTAACCCTAACCCTAGCCCTAAAACTAGATCTAACCCAATCCATTACCCTAAGCTAAATCCTATCCCAGATGCTAACCCTAGCCCTAACCCTAATCCTTAGTGTAACTTTACCCTAACCATATTACTAGTCTTAATACTAGCCCTCATTCTACCTCTAAACCAAACCCTGACCCTTATCTGACCCTAAAGTAATCCTAGGTCTAAACCTGACCCTAAACCTAAACCAAAACCTAACACTAGACCTACCGCTAACCCTGTACTTATACCTAACCCTAATACTACACCTAGACCCAAAGCTAATCCTAAATATAGCTATAACTCTAGCTCTAGACCTAAACAAAAACCTAACACTAGCCCTAACAATAACCCTTAACCTAAAACAAACACTTACCCTACCCCTAGACCTAACACTAGTCCTAATTCTGGCTCTAACCCTAACCCTAAACCTATCACCCAAACTGACCCTGATTCTAACACTGAACCTAGCTTTAAACCTGACACTAACCCAAAACCAGACCTAACACTAGACCTAGCTATAACCCTAACCCTAAAACTAGTCCTAAATGTGGTGAGCCGCTTCTGCCGTTTCTGCAGACTATGGTCGCCATTACAAGATGGCGCTGGCTCCACTGTGGTCTGTGACAAACAACTCCTTATTTGGGAGAGTTGGCGCATGGTTTTTCACCACCCTATGAGAAAGCTCCACGTGGCAGCTTCACATTGGGGCTTGAGATGCTTTATTAAGGCTGGGAGGGGCATCCGAGAGGAGAAGAAGAAATATCAAGGGCCTGAATAAACTGCTGAAAGAAGATTCCTGAGTTGCGTCTTCCTTGCGGGCAAGGGGTCGTGACAAGTGGTGCCGAAACCCAGGAACCAGAACTTTCAGCAGTCAGGGGTGGTGCACCAGTTAGTCCCAGGTAAGTGGGATCCGCGACCAAAGCGGGGTTAGTCCCAATAAGTGGGATCCACGATCAAAGCGGGGTTAGTCCCAGGTAAGTGGGATCCGCGACCAAAGCGGGGCAGCTCCTCTGTAAAGAAAGAGAGAGCATTACATTTTATTGCAGCTGCACTGTGTACTTTCGCTTCTACTTTTGCTTTTGTTTTCTGTGTTTCTTTTGTTGTGTCATTTCGCTTTTGTTTTTTGTGCTTCTTTTGTTGTTGTGTCATGGGTGCCGCATCTTCAATTCCACTTCTTCTGGCCCTAGATGGCCTGTTACGTTCCAAGGGCCTGGAAGTGAAACATAGTACTTTATAGAGATTTTTACAGAAGATAGATATCGCTGCACCGTGGTTTGCATTTTTGGGCAGCCTTACTCTTCCTAGTTGGGATAAATTAGGCAAAGATCTTGACTTTGCTTCTGAGCAGGGCATATTAGAGGGTGGGGTGATACCCCTTTGGAAAATGGTCCATAGTTGCCTTACAGATGGCAGATGTCAGGAAGCACTTACTAAAGGACAGGAAGTTGTAGAGCAATTACATGAGGAGAAATCGGAGACGGCAGGAAGTGAGGTGCCTCAGGAGGATGGGAGTGTGCGGAGCGTGAAACAGGGGAGGAGACGATTGTATCCAGATCTCAGTACGCTGCGCACACCCCCATGTGAAAGTGGGTCAGAGGAAGAGGAGGATGAGGAGGAAGAGCTCGGGAGGCTGTCTCGTCAGCTAGAGAGTTTAGCTATAGGAGAAAGGAACAGAAATAAACAGGGGCTCAAGAAAAGCGATCCCCCGGATCCACCGCCGTATTGTGGGGGTGTTTCGGGGAGAGCTTTCCATGCCCAAACATGGAGGGCTGTTAATGCTGAGATGGGTCTTGCTTATCCAGTTTTTCAGGATGACAATAGGGGAAGATTCCATGAATCCTTAGATTTTAAAATTGTGAAACCCTGGCAGAGTCTGTGCACAATTATGGGGTGGATGCCGCCTTCACACTAACTCAGGTGGAGAGTCTGTCTAGATACTGCATGACTCCCTCTGATTGGGCTAGCCTTGTTCGGGCTTGTGTTTCCCCGGGTAAATATTTGGACTGGAGAGCATTTGTGCTAGAGGGTGCAATAGAGCAGGCCACCCAAAACCATGCGGCGGGACACCCCCATTGGGACAAGGATATGCTTTTGGGGCAGGGTAGATTTGCAAATCAACAGACAGGATTTCCTCTTGAGGCGTATGATCAAATTAACAACATTTGCATTCGGGCATGGAAGTCGCTTCCAAATAGAGGATAGGTGTCTGGTAATTTGACCAAGATTCTACAAGGCCCTACAGAACACTTTTCAGATTTTGTAGCAAGGATGGTGAATGCCGCTGGAAAGATTTTTGGGGATCCTCATAGAGCCATGCCCCTTATCAAGCAATTGGTCTTTCAGCAATGCACCAAGGAATGTAAAGCGGCAATCACTCCTTATAAAAATAAGGGCATAGAACCATGGATGAAAGTGTGTAGAGAGATTGGAGGACCTTTAACTAACGCAGGTCTTGCAGCTGCTGTCCTTCGGATTACAAAAGGGGGCAGTCCTGGTGCCGGAACATGCTTCCATTGTGGTCAACCCGGTCATTTCAGACGTGAATGTCCCAAAAAAGACAATTTTACTGGACCTCCTCATGGTGGCCCTTCCAATGGCCTTCGTCAACCGGGGCTGTGTCCAAAATGTAAAAAGGGGAAGCATTGGGCAAAAGAGTGTAGATCAGTGAGGGACATCCATGGACAGCCTATTTCAGCTGGACCAAAAAACGGCCGAAGGGGCCCCCGACCCCAGGGCCCACAAATATATGGGGCAGTGGAGAATGTCACACCCGAACCCGAGAGATGGCCATCTCTGCGCCATCCCATGAGACGCGGAGAGCCACTACAGGTGCCGCGGGATTGGACCTCTGTTCCACCTCCAGACTCGTATTAAAAACTAAGATGGGAGTCCAATTGGTGGAAACTGAGTTCAAAGGGCCTTTACCACCTGGCACTGTAGGTTTGCTAATTGGACGTGCATCCTCTATCTTACAAGGTCTTCATGTCTTTCCCGGAGTCATTAGCCCTGATACTGTAGGGGCAGTAAAGGTTATGGTGGAGGCTCCAAGGGGCATTGTGTCTATCTCCCGAGGGGATCGGATTGCTCAATTACTAATTTTGCCTAGCTTACATAATCACTTCCCTGCTGACTCAAGGTCACGGACGGGAAGTGAGATTGGTACCACCGGAGGGAATTGTGCCTATTTGTCACTAGATATGAGCAATCGCCCCACTTTGGAATTAAGCATAGAAGGTAAATCTATTGTGGGATTGCTGGATACAGGAGCAGACCGTAGTATCATAGCCCTTAAGGACTGGTCTAAGGGATGGCCAGTGCAGACTTCTGATCAATCCCTGAGAGGACTTGGATATGTACAAGCCCCTCAAATCAGCTGTAGACATCTATCTTGGAAGGACCCGGAAGGACACAATGGCACCTTTCAGCCTTATGTACTTGATTTACCTATCTCTTTATGGGGCCGTGATCTGATGAAAGACATGGGGTTCACTCTTAGTAATGACTATTCCCCAGTGTCTCAACAAATTATGCAAAATATGGGGTATAGGCCAGGTCTAGGACTAGGAAAACACCTACAGGGGCGTAGGCATCCTGTGCAAGGTCATCAAAAGCTTAACAGATTTGGTCTGGGTTTTTCCTAGGGGCCACTGGGGCTCAAATAGCCATAACATGGCTCACCAAGGAGCCTGTTTGGGTGCCTCAGTGGCCTCTTCCCTCAGTTAAATTGGCAGCAGCCCATGATCTAGTCAAAGAACAACTTGACTTGGGTCACATCCAACCTTCTACTTCTCCATGGAATACTCCCATATTTGTTATTAAGAAAAAATCAGGAAAGTGGCGCCTACTGCATGATTTACGAGCAGTTAATGCTCAAATGCAACTTATGGGGCCCATTCAAAGAGGGCTGCCTCTGCTCTCCTCTGTTCCACAGGGCTGGAATATTATTGCTATTGACATTAAAGACTGTTTCTTTTCTATTCCTTTGCATCCTAAAGACTCACAACGTTTTGCCTTCACCCTTCCCTCGTGTAATCACGAGGAACCAGATCAAAGGTTTGAGTGGGTAGTGTTGCCACAGAGAATGGCTAATAGTCCCACGATGTGCCAGATGTATGTGGGGAAGGCACTCGCACCTCTCAGACATAAGTATTCCTCCATCAAGATCATTCATTATATGGATGATATGTTATTGGCCGCTAAGTTAGAGCAGACAGTTAATGAGGCCTATAAAGAATTAGTAAAGATGTTATCTCAATATGGGCTACATATCGCACCTGAAAAGGTTCAAGCGGGAAATTCTATTGAGTGTTTGGGAGCGATAATTGGGTATGACAAATTAAAACCACAAAAAATCACCATAAAAACTCAGGATCTCCAAACTCTAAATGATTTTCAAAAACTCCTGGGAGAGATTAATTGGATAAGGGGATATTTACATATTCCTAATGGTGTGCTCCAGCCTTTGTATGCTACCCTTAAGGGTGATCCAGATCTTGCTTCTCCTCGTAGCCTCACCAAAGAGGCTAGAGCGGCCCTTATAACAGTAGAAGAAGCTATACAACATGCTACTCTATGCAGGCTCCAGAGTAATAAACCTTTCCAGTTATGTGTGCTTGCCACTATGCGGCAGCCTACTGGAGTACTGTGGCAAGATGGGCCTTTACTATGGATCCACCCACATGTATCCCCAGGAAAATCCTTAGAATACTATCCTGATGCTGTTGCAGCGTTAGCACTTAAAGGGATTCAACGAAGCATTCAATTTTTCGGACAATCACCTTCTTCTCTTATTATACCCTATACTAAAGCTCAACTTAACGTTTTGTGTGCTACTCTAGACAAGTGGGCTATTCTATGTTGCTCGTTTCAAGGGGATATTGATAATCATTACCCTTCCCATCCATTACTCCATTTTGTTAAAGAACATCCCATCATTTTCCCTAAGGTAACTTCACCCAATCCAATTCCGGGGGCTGTTAATATTTTTACTGATGGTTCCAAGTCTGGAATGGGAGCTTATGTAATTAATGATTCTCCCCCTGTTCAGCATCAATTTGCTTCTGGAAATCCACAATGGGTGGAACTGCAAATTGTTATTGAGGTTTTTAAACAGTGTTCTTTTCCTTTTAATCTTATTTCAGACTCCATCTATGTGGTACAAGCACTAAAAGTCCTGGAGGCCGTGGGAGCTATTAGTAATGCCCATAATGTATCTGCTTACTTTAATCAGCTTCAACAGCTTATCTGTAGCCGCACTGCTCCTTTTTATCCAATGCACATCCGGGCTCACACCTCTCTTCCTGGTCCGTTATCACAGGGTAATGCCTGTGCGGACTCAGCCACTAGAGGTCAGTTGATATGCTTGGCTTCCTCCTTAGAGGGGGCTAAATTATTTCACCAGAATTTCCATGTTAATGCTTTAATGCTGCGCAGGCATTTTTCCATTTCAAGAGCGGATGCTCGTCAGATAGTATTACAATGTCCCCATTGTGTCACATTTCTTCATCCCCCTAACTATGGAGTGAACCCACGGGGATTGAAGCCATTGGTTGTCTGGCAAATGGATGTGACACACATACCTGACTTTTGTAACCTCAAGTATGTGCATGTTTCTGTTGATACGTGCTCTGGAGTTATTCATGCTTCTGCTTTATCGGGAGAAAAGGCACGTAATGTTATTACTCATTGCCTAGAAGCATGGGCAGCATGGGGTGCTCCTGCATCCCTTAAGACTGATAATGGACCTGCTTATACTGGCATACAATTTACATCCTTTTGTTCTACCATGGGAGTGCAACTTACTCATGGTCTGCCTTACAATCCTCAAGGACAAGGCATTGTTGAGCATGCTCATCGCACCTTAAAGGAAACTTTACAAAAACAAAAAGGGGGAATAGGAGCTGAACACACTCCTAAAGAACACCTGTCCTTAGCTCTCTTTACCATTAATTTTTTGAATTTGGATATTCATGGTCGCTCTGTGGCCAATAGACATGTGTCCCCTCAGCCCTCTGTGATTGGCTATGTTAAGTGGAAGGATGCTGTTACGGGCCAATGGAACGGCCCCGACCCCGTGCTGACATGGGCGCGAGGATCTGTATGTGTTTTTCCCCAGGATCGCACGGAGCCGTTGTGGGTCCCTGAATGCCTGACAAGAAGAGTCTTGACATCAACCGACCAGCAACAAGAGATACCACAGCAATCCCCTGATGAGGATTTTCACTCTGCTACATGCTCTGGTTCTGGTGCTGGTGCCGATGGCACAGACGACTCCAATGCAGTGGTGGGCAGTGGCACGGGCTTGGCCAATGCCGATGCCGGTTCGTGGTAATTCTAGTGTCCTCCCCACTCTTTTCTCTACTTCATGTGAGATGTCTGCTCCCTGTGCCTCTCCTAGAGGGGACATGGAGAGCATTTTTAATCAATCTCAAGTTAATCTCACAGGAGTTTTTTGTTTCAGCCTTGGAAACGCTAATTGCATCAGCCTTAAGACCAAAAATTTGACTAACTGGGAGGACCCATTGCGGTCCAGTCAGGTCTCAGGGAGCATTATCAGTGCCGTACTGAGCCAAGTAGTTTCAGGGAAGCAATCAGGCTCAGGGACCCCCGCAAATAGCTCTGTTTTAAACATAACTACCTTGGCTATTATCTCCAAGGTACTAATCCCAGTGTCTCCTTCTTCTAATAGTACTTACAATGCCACTCATTTCAAGGCCTCCCCTTACTGTACCCCTAATCTTGGTTTCCCCCCAACATTTATGCCTTGTCAGGATCATTCTTGGGAGAAACATCAAGTTGCTAAAGGTTTCTCCCTTTCCCCCTCTCTTAAGAGGCATGTTTATAACTTTAACAACAGTGCCAACTCCTCTACAGGAGTAGGTTGGTCCTGGTTTCAATGGCTGATTTCCAATGAGAAGGGGGCTTCAGCCAATATTTCTGCATTGGCTCAATTGCTGGGAGCCAAAAGCTGGCTGGCTAATGTTTCTGGCACTGTTAGGGAGAGTGAATGAGGTAATAGACTTACATCTGTTTCGTTCAACTCTCTGCTATAAAATGCCACATTGCCCCATGCAATGGTCTGTGTCCAATCCCCGTTCTTGCTCCTTTTGGCTAATGACACCTCGTCGGGGATACTGGATTGTTCTAATGTTACCTGTCTCTTATCTGAGTGTTGAAATGGTTCTTGGACTGTAGCAGTGGTTATGAAAATTCCAACTTTTGTCCCAATCCCAGTCATTGTGGACCCAGATAAATTCCCCATTGTTGAGCTACATAGAGTCCGTAGGGATTTTGGAATTATGGCAGCTATAGTGACAGCTGTGGCAGTGTCTGCTGCTGCAGCGGTTATGGCCGGAGTGGCCATGGCCAGTCAAGTACAAACTGCTGCCAGCATTAATCAAGTTGTTCAACAAACTTCCACCATACTTGAATCCCAAAATACAATTAATCAACATATTTTGTCAGGGATTTTAGCTGCCAACCAAAGAATAGATTTACTCCAAGCTCAGGTAGAAGAATTGGCTGACTTGGTGCTTTTGGGATTTGTTGACCAATGTGCACATTTATGCATAACCTCTGTCAGATTTAATGATTCCAGGAATGCCTCCCACATCATTGGCGAATATTTGGCCGGAACCTGGTCCATGGAAGCAGAAGACATGATCCAGTCTCAAATAACCCAGATAGCTGTCTTGAACAGTACCTGTGTCGATCCTGTGAGTTTGGGTCAATTCACCGATTGGATATCTTCTGCTTTTTCCTTCTTCAAAGAGTGGGTGGGGGTAGGCATTTTTGGTGCAATGTGTTGCTTCGGTATGTTCCTCTGTTTGTGGTTTCTCTGTCGCCTTAAGGCCCGCAGTGCTCATGATAAGGCTATGATCATACAAGCTCTTGCAGCTTTAGAAAATGGCAACTCACCTCAAGTCTGGCTTGCGCATCTTAAACAGTAAACCTTTGACATGGTCGTTACACCCCAAGTTATTATAACATTGCACTGGGATCGACATGACTTTCCTTGTTATTCTCTTAGTGTTGGAAAGCCCTTGCACTCTGCCGGTCTTACTGCCATTGCACGCAGATGGGTTTCCACACTAGTGCTTTCCTATTGCCTTAAAGTCCGTGCCTTTCTTTCAGGGTGCTGTCAACTTGTTCGTCATTATAAACAGCAACAGTTCAGCCTCAGCTATCCCCCTTCGTCCACCATCGTCATGATACAGGATGTGAGGCAAGGCACTGCACTTGAGTGATCCTTGACGTGGACCTCAAGGAGAGCATGTCCTATTGCATGCGGGTTAGACACGTCCACGCCCCGCCCCACGAAAAAAGGCGTCGGCTGATATGGCCTCAGATATGGGGAAGGGCCCTCCTTAGGACTGAGCCATACTATGCAGCCACTTCTGCACAGTGGGATAGGACCTCTACTCTCGCCTGTATTGTTTTAAGAAAACAGAAAGGGGGAACTGTGGTGAGCCGCTTCTGCCGTTTCTGCAGACTATGGTCACCATTACAAGATGGCGCTGACTCCGCTGTGGTCTGTGACAAACAACTCCTCATTTCGGAGAGTTGGCACATGGTTTTTCACCACCATATGAGAAAGCTCCACGTGGCAGCTTCGCATTGGGGCTTGAGATGCTTTATTAAGGCTGGGAGGAGCATCCGAGAGAAGAAGAAATATCAAGGGCCTGAATAAACTGCTGAAAGAAGATTCCTGAGTTGCGTCTTCCTTGCAGGCAAGGGGTCGCGACACCTAAACATAAACCTAGTTCATATATTACACATTGTCCTAAACCTAACACAAAACCTATCACAAAACCTAGCCCTAATCCTAGGACTATACTTAGCTCTAAGCATGACCTTCAGCCTAACCCTAGCCCTAAACCTAACCCTAATATATGACTTGCCTTAGATTTAAACTTAGATCAAAGCCTTACCTTTACACTAAACATAACCCTAGCTCTATCCTAAACCCTAACCCTAAACCTAACCCTAATCCTAACCCTAATCCTAACATTAAACCTAACCTGAACTTTAGCTCTAACTATATCCATTACCCTAACCCTTACCCTACCCGTAATTAAAACTCTACCCCTAACACTAAACCTAACTCTAACCATAAATGTAAACCTATACCTAAACGTAAATCTAACCTTCACCCAAGCCCTAACCCTAGCTCAAACACTAACCCTTACCCTAACCTAATAATAACTCTAGCCCTAAACCTAACACTTACCCTAACTTTAAAACTTACCCTAAATCACACCCTATCCCTATCCCTAAACCTAGCCCTAATCCTAGACTGAATCCAAATCATAACCTAGCCCTAACCCTAGCTATTAACGTGTCCATAACACTAAACATAACTCTAACCCTAATGCTAACCCTAACCCAATTGCTAAACCTCACCCATCCATTACTCTAAACCTTAACTGAAACCTAAACTAAACCTTTCCATTATGCTAATTCTAAACTTAACCCTAATTCTAATTCGAGCCCTAACCCTAAACCTTTAGCTAAACCAAATTCTTACCCTGACCCTGACCCTAATAATAACCCTAGCCCTAAAGCTGACTTTTAACATAAACCTTTAATCAAAACCAAACTCTTACACTAGACCTACCCATAACCTAACCCTAAAACTATCCTTAACATTAACTCTAGACCTGATATTAGCAATAGACCTTGTCCTAGCCATAAACCTAACAGAAACCCTAGCCCTTAACCTAGCCCTAAACCTAGCCTTAATTCTAAACTGAACCATAACCCTATGCCTAATCCTAATTATAACCCTCACTCTATCCCTAAAGCTAGCTATAACCACACCCATTCCCCTAAACTTAACCTTAATACCAATACTAATCCTAACACTAGCCCAACCAATTTGTATAAACCCAACACTAACACTAGCCTTAATACTAGTCCTAATTTAGCCCTAAACCTAACACTAACCCTTGAACAAATCCTAGCCCTACTTTAGCCCTAAACCTAACCCTAACTCTAACCCTAATCCTAGTCCTAATTTAGCCCTAACTCTAACCCTAACCTTAACACTACTACTAAGACTAACTCTAATACTCACCCTAGCCGTATCCCTAGTTCTAATCATATTCATTATCATAACCCTAACCCTCGTCCTAACCCTAGCCCTAGATCTAATGCTAACTCTAAATCTAACAATAAATATAAACCTAAACCTCAACCTCACACTAGCCCTAATCCTGATGCTAATGCATAATCTAGCCATAACTGTATCCCTAGCCCTAAAACAAAGCCAACCTATATCCCAAACCCTTAAGCTAAACCAAACCTAACCGTACACCTAGTACTAACTTTAGCCTTAACTCGAGTTCTAACCCTAACCCTAAAACTAACCTGGACTCTGACACTGACCCTAACAATAACCCTTGCTTTACACATCACCCTAACCCTAAACTTAACCATAAATATGGAACTACCCCTAACCCTAACCCTACAACTAGCACTAATTGTAACACTAGGTCATACATTAGCGATATCCCTAACCTCAGCCCTAACCAAACCCCAAACAAAGCCCTAATCTGAGCCTTAACCTTAGCTTTAAACCTAAACCTAAACCTAACCCTAACTCAGAACATAGCACTAAACCTTACCCTAACACTACCCAAAATTCTAACAATAACCCCAGCCCTCTCACTAGCTCTAAACCTATGCATTACCCTAACCATAACCATAACCCTAATGGTAACCCTAAGCCTAACCCTATACTTATCCCTAACCCTAACCTATTTCATTAACCTAAACCTAACCTGAACCCTAAACCTAATCCTATCATTACCCTAACCCTAACCCTAATGCAAAATTGAGCCCTAAACCTAAACCTTAACCTAACACAAAGCCTAACTCTGACACTTCACATTATAAAATACCTAGCTCTAACCTTGAACCTACTCCTAAACCTAAACTTTATACTAGACCTAGCCATAAACCTAACCCTAAAACAATCCCTAACCATAACCCTAGACCTGACATTTGCCCTAGCTGTAATTCTAGCCCTAACCTTAACAGAAACCAAACCCATTACCCTAACCTTAACCCTAGACCTAAATTTAGCTCTAACTCTATCAATTACCATAAACATAACTCTAATTATAATGCTAACCTTGGGCCTAAATCTAACCCTATCCCTAACAGTAAAATTATCCATTATGCTAAATTTAACCTGAACCCTATACCAAACCCTATCATTACCCTAACAAAAAACCTACTGCTAATTCGAGCCCTAAACCTAAACCCTAACCTAAAGAAAACCCTAAATCTGACCCTGACCCTAATAATACCCCTAGCTATAAACTTGATACTTCCATAAACCTTACACTGACACTAAACATAGCCAAAAACCTAACCCTAAAACTATCCCTAAATGTAATCCTAGATCTGACATTTGCCCTAACACTAACCCTTGCCCTAAACCTAACACAAAACCTAGCCCTCATCCTAGCCCTAAACTTAGCATTAATCATAACTTTAATGAAATCCTAGCCCTAACCCTAATTCTAAATTTCACCCTAGCCCTATCCCTAGCTCGAACCCCATCGCTTACACTAAACCTAACCATAAGCCTAAAACTTGCTCTAGTCCTAAACATAACCATAAACCTAGCCCTATTACTAGCCCTAATTAAGCCCTATACTTAACCAAACACTAAGCTTAGCCATAAGACTAACTCCCACTCTAACCCAGCCCTATTCCTAGTTCTAGCCCTATCCCTTACCATAACCCTAATCCTAGACATAAACCAAGACCTAACAGTAGTCCTATCCTTAGCCCTAGACCTAACCCTAGACTTAATCTTAAATATAAATCAAAATTTAACCCTAATCCTAAACCTAAACCTAACACTAGCCCTAAACCTAATGCTAAGCCTAAAACTAGCCATAAACACAGCCCTAGCCCTAAAACAAAACTGAGCCATAGCCCTAAATTTAAAACTTAACTTAAACCAAAACCTAACTATACACCTAGCCCTAACCCTAGCCCTAATTTGAGTCCAAACCCTAACCCTAAAACTACACTGATCTACTACTCTAACACTCACCCTAGCTCTAAACATCATCATAATGTTATACCTAATCCTACAACTAGACCTAGTCCTAACTCTAATCCTATAACTAGACCAAATCAAAACCCTAGTCCATACATTGGCCATAACTCTAAACCTAGCCCTAACTCTAACCAAAATCTAGCCTTAATGCAAGACCTAAACATAGCTTTAACCCTAACACTAAACCTAACACTAGCCCTAACCCTGACTCTAAACATAGCCCTAAACCTAGCTCTGATCCTATACCTTACCCTAAGCTAACTCTAAACCTAATGCTAACTATAGGCCTAACGCTAATCCTTAGTCAATCCCAAACCCTATCCTATTACTTTGTTTTACGGCTAGCCCTCATTCTAGCTCTACCCATAACTCAAACCTGACACTTATTCTGACCCTAATGGTAACCGTAGGTCTAAACCTGACCCTAACTCTATACTGAACCCTAAAACTAGCAAGAGATATAAACCTATTCCTAAACCTAACCCTAACATTAATCCTAGACCTAAACCTAATCCTATATTTAGCCATATCACGAGCCTTAGACCTAACCAAAAAGCTAGCGCTAGCCCCAATGATAAACCTTAACCTAACACAAACACTAACCCTACCACTAGACCTAACTCTAGTGATAGTTCTGGGTTTAATACTAACCCTAACTATAACCCAAACACTGACCCTGACCCTAACACTAACCCTAGCTCTAAACATCACGCTAACTCTAACCCTAAACCTAACAATTGACCTAGCCATAACACTTACACAAAAAGTAGCCCTAATAATAACCCTGGTCCAACCATTAGTTGGAGGCCTAACACTAGCCCCAACCTAACCCCAAACCTGGCCCTATCTGAGCACTAACCCTATTTTTCACCCTAATCCTAAAACTAGCCTTAACCCATATCCTAACCCTAGCTGTAATCCTAGCTCTGACCCTATCCATTACCATAAGCTAAACCTTAAACCTAATGCTAACCTTAGTCCTTACCCTAATCCATAGCAGAACTCAAACCGTAACCCTATTACTAGTTCTAATTCTAAACTTCATTCTAGCTCTAACCCTAACCCATACCCAAACCCTATCCCTGACACTTATTCTCAGCCTAACACCAACTGTACGTCTAAACCTCACCATAACCCGAAACTGAACCCTAATCCTATATTTAAACCTAAACTGGTAATCCTATACATAAACCTAAATGTAACACTACCCTAGACCTAAATCTAATCCTAAATTCTAGCCATATCTCTAGCCCTAGACCTGAACAACAACCAAGCCCTAGCCCTAACAATAACCCTTAACCTAACCCAAATACTAACCCTACCCTCCTGCAGTCTGGCTGGGCACAAAATCACGAGCCACTCAAGAAGGAACAAACTTTATTATTTTTTGAAACTGCCGCCAATGTCCGGTACGCCCCAGGAAGATTTTCTCCACCCATGCGGCCTCCTCTCCGCAGAGAGAGCTCCTCCTCTGGAACTCCCTCCTACTGTACTTCCCCAAACAATGGGAACTCTCCAGGAGTCCCGTAGCCGGCCTAGGTGAACAGCAGGAGTCCAATATCCATATGAATGCAAATCTTAACATAATCATATCATCTCAATGGATAGCTGGTGTCACCTTTCGACCAAAAATGCCATGCATCATATACTTGGCTCTTAGCATCTCCCCCCTTCTGTTTAAGTAACAAGCAATCTGGCTAGGGACCATGCGTGTTAGGTTTGTCCAATTCAACATATGGTTCTTACCCGTCATCGGAAAACTGACTTTTAGGCGTCAGCCTCCTGTCTTAGGTTGATACCACTGCAATTGGATCATACCCGTCACTGACTACCGGTCCAGCATATAGCCATGCTTGTGGATAGGCCTATGTACCAGTGGGGGGGTGAGGTTTTTTGCCTCACCTCTATTGGCCCCCAAATTTGGCCTTGGTGCTGGTGGGGGAGTGATGTTTTTTACTTCACCTCTGCTGGCCCCCAAAATTAGACCATCACTAGTAGAAGGGAGGAGGATACAGAAATGTCATGACACCAAGTCAATTAATGGCTCCTAGGAAAAATTGCATCACTGGTGACACATCAGCAAAGATACGCTAGCACTACCATAATTCACTGCATCAACAAATAGATCACAAAGCATACAAGTGATACATAGTCCAGGCAAGTTCTGTAAGCAGTTCAAAGCAGAGGAATCTATCAATATGTCCATATCCTCCCAAAATAAAGCATACAAGTGATACATAGTCCAGGCAAGTTTTGTAAGCAGTTCAACGCAGAGGAATCTTTCAATATGTCCATATCCTTCCAAAATAAATCGACTCATTGATTGAGCATTACTTGTTGAGTTATAAATCATTGATGTATCAGTTTACACGGTTTGTTGTGATAACTCTCAAAGAAGTTGTAGTTTGGTTTTATCTTTGTCTTCACCGGCACTGGGATGAAAATAGGAATTTTGACAATGATGCTAAAAAAAATATGTAACATTTCAACAGGTACTAAGAAAACAATATATAGAACAATTTACATTATCCTGAACAGAATTATTAAATATAATGAAAAGGAAAGGTGAAAGTAAACAAACAGATCTGTTAACCTTCTATTTGTTCATATATTAAAACAATCCTCAACAGCTGTTTACCCAAATTAAATTAAACTATTAAAATCACGTGAATAATAAAAAAAAAATTGGATCCATGTGCATGAGCGCTCCTCATATGTGATATATGGACATATGCACATACAGACATACAACACAAAACAGAAGTGTGCACACGTAACATATAACACATAAGACAATAGTAAAGGCCTTGTAGCTTTACCTAGGTGAAATCTCCATTGCAATGTTCAAAAACTCCACAGTCAAAAAATAAAACTGATCAGAAAAAACATTAACCTAGGTCTGTATGAGCTCCAAAATAAAATAGAACTTTATGATGTGGGAAAAAGCAATAATAAAATAGATATTGAGAAAAACATCCTGGTTAATCACTGTTGCAGATGTTAGAATAGCCAAGCTGGAGATCTGGATATCAGCTGTTATGTATTTGAGTTGAATCATCTTCCTTTTGGTCTGTAGAAATTGTTTTAGTTAGTCTCTCTGGAATCCAAATCGGCTGCTGTTCTTGCTGTGGAAAAACACAAACAGAGCCCCGACTCCAGACTATCACTGGGTCAGGACCTTTCCATTGTCCTGTTAGAATATCTTTCCAAAGTACCTTAGGCTTATGTACATTTTTTGGATACAAATGTCTTTCCGCAGCATTAAGCCCTGATGAATCCAAATTTTAAAAGTTTAGGGTAAAAAGGGTTATTTTAAGTTTATCTTTGGGGGATATATACCCCTTTCCAATTCCCTCCTTTTGTTTTAATAAGTACGTTTTAATAGTTTGATGAGCTCTTTCAATTATGCCTTGTCCTTGTGGATTGTATGGAATTCCTGTTATGTGAGTAATGCCAAATGATGAGCAAAATTGTTTAAAAGAGGTGGATGTATAACCAGGACCATTATTGGTTTTTAACTGTTTTGGAATGCCCACAGTGGCAAAATTTTGTAAGCAATGAGCTATAACACCTTTAGTTTTTTCTCTGGCATGAAGGGAGCCCATCAGAAATCCAGAAGAAGTATCTACTGTAACATGTAAATATTTTAATTTTCCAAATTTTGGCAAGTGTGTGACGTCCATCTGCCAAATATGGTTAGGTATCAGTCCTCTAGGATTGACTGCAAGATTAACTTCTGGTAAAAATGTCACACAATTTTGACATTGTTTTATTATATGTTGGGCTTATTCTTTAGTTATTTTAAAACACTTTTGTAAAGTATTAGCATTGACATGGAACCCTTTATGAAAATTTATAGCTTCTTCTATTGTGGAGAAAATATGTATGTCATGTGTAGATTTATCTGCTAACTCATTGCCCAAACTAAGGGCTCCAGGCAATCCTATATGTTCCCTGATATGTCCTATAAAGAATGGATATTTTCTGTCCCAGATTAGACTTTGCATAGTGGAAAACAAAGAGAAAACAGTAGAAGAAGGGGAAATCCTACTAGCATCTTCAAGGGATACTATAGCATTAACTACATACTGACTATCAGAAAATAAATTAAATACAGAATCTTTAAACATCATAAAAGCTTGTAATACTGCATTAAGCTATACCTTTTGAGCTGATTATTTGGGTACTAAAAATGTAAAAGTTTGATCAGGGGTAACTACTGCTGCTGTACCATTATTTGACCCATCAGTGAATATATTTGGAGCATTCATAATAGGGGTATTTTTTGTCATCTTTGGAAAAACTATAGGATGTTTAGACCAAAAAGACAACAAAGGATTAGACGGTAAGTGATTATCAAATGAAACATTAGATTTACACATGATTATTGCCCAAGTATTTAACTCATTAGCTAACTCATCAATTTGATCTATAGTATATGGAGTAATAATTTTATTGGGAGAAATCCTAAACACTCCCTTGGCTGCTTTTATTCCTTTGAGTATTAATTGTCCTACAGCCTCAGCATACCTAGTAAGAATAGTGTTAGGAGAATAAGATAAATGTATCCACAATAATGGACCTTCTTGCCAGAACACTCCTGTAGGAATATTTTTGTTGGCAGTACAATAAATAATAAAGACAAACTTATATCAATTCTATCCAAACGCATATTTTCCATATATGTTTCAATGATTTTTAATGCCTTTCTTGCTTCAGGCATCAACATGCGGGGTGAATTTGGATCTGATGGACCTTTTAGAATATCAAATAAAGGTCCCTACTCTTCTGTTGGTATGTCTAGATAAGGCCTTATCCAACTTATGTCTCCTAATAACTTTTGAAAGTCGTTAAGTGATTTGAGTTGATCTACTCGTATTTGAATTTTGGGTGGACGGACCATGGTTGAGGATAATAAAACCCCTAAATAATTAATTGGAAGATTTAATTGTACTTTATCTATTGCTATCTCTAGATTATAATTTTTTAATAAATTTGTAAGTGTGGCATAACATTCTAGCAATGTGTTTTTATCTTTATGTGCCAATAACACATCATCCATATAGTGAAATATTTGTAGTTCAGGATTTTGATTTCTAAGTGGCTGGATTGCTTTGTTAACATAAATTTGACACATAGTTGGACTATTAGTCATCCCTTGAGGGAGTACTTTCCATTCATATCTCTGATCAGGACATTCATATTTAGTGCAGGGATAGTAAATGCAAAATGTGGACTATCCTCGGGATGAATTGGAATTGAAAAAAAAAAAAAACAATCTTTAATATCTATAGCTAAAACATACCAGGTTTTTGGTAAAGCAGACAATTGGGGAATCCCTGATTGAGCAGGTCCCATAATAACCATCTCATTATTAATGGCTCTTAAATCTTGTAATAATCTCCATTTACCAGATTTCTTTTTAATGACAAAAATGGGAGTATTATGGGGAGATAATTGTTGTTTGAACAGGTCATGGGCTATTTGTATCTTTTCTTTAGTCAGGGGCCACTGAGGAACCCACACTGGTCTTTCTGATTTCCAAGTAATTTTGATTGTCTCAGTGGCCCTTTCTGAAAACCCAATCCGTGTCTATTTGTTTTTTGATCTATTTGAATTGGTGCTGTCATACCTTGTTCTTGTTCTCTTAAACTTTCTTCTTTCATAAAGCCTTGTCTAGCCCTAGTAGTGGGCGCATTAGGATTGATGTTATTTGTTAATGTCAAACCTAATTGATCTAGGACATTTCGTCCCCATAAATTTACAGGAAGGTGATCCAATACATAGGGCTGTATAGTTCCTTCACATCCTTCAGGATCCTTCCAATCTAATACCATTGCACTTCTATGGGGATTAGTTGTCACTCCTAGGCCTCAAAGCGTTTGAGTGGCTTGTTGTAATGGCCAATGTTTCGGCCATTCTTGATGAGATATGATGCTAAGGTCTGCACCTGTATCAAGTAGCCCATTAAAGTCATGTCCTTGAATATTTAGTTTTAGCATTGGGCGAGAATCTAGATTTAAAGACAGCATAGCACAATCTACACCTGTGGAGCCTAATCCCCTGGAACCTCTTTCTACAGTACGACTGGAAAATTTATCATGTAGGCTGGGTATTATTAATAACTGTGCTATTCTATCTCCTGGTGAAATTACTGATATACCTCTTGGAGTACTAGCTATAATTTTTATTTCACCTTCGTAATTGGGATCAATTACCCCAGGACTTATCATAAGTCCTTTTAGTGTTGAAGAACTGCATCCCAATAATAAGCCTACTGTTCCTTGGGGAAGAGGTCTTTTTACTCCTGTGGGAATGATTTGAACTCCCATCTCTGGAGTTAGTACTGCTCTGGCATAGGCGCAGATGTCCAACCTTGCGCTCCCTCTAGTTTGTCTGATGAGGGATCTGATGGACAATGTGTCCTGGGCACTACCCTGATGGGGTTGCTGGGTTCCTCCAGTGCTCCGTAAATTTGTGGTTTTGGGCCCCGGAGCATTGGGCCTTCTAGTCCGTTTTTTGGCAATGGAGCCTGATGTCTTTCTCCACAATATCATGGGTAAATACTTGGTTCTTGTCTGTTTTTTTATAACGAAATACCTTCTATGGTGGTTTGACAATGGCATTCATTAGCCCAATGTTTCCCTCTACGTCATCGTGGGCAAATACCCGGTATTCTATTCCTTTGATACCTAGCCTTGTTAAACCCTCCTCCTATGGGGCAACTCCTTTTAAAATGTCCTGTTTGATCACAATTATAGCATGTTTTTGGCCTGGCATCTAAAGCCTGTTGTACTGCTGCTAAGACTTGTCCTTGTTCATTAATGTCTCTACATAATTTAATATATGTGTTTAAATCTTCATGTTTCCATGGTCTGATGACCTCTCTGCAGCAACGATTTGCTTGGACATAAGCCAGTTGTTTTATAAATGGCATTGCCTGTTCTGTATCTCCAAATACTATAGATGCTGTATGAATAAGCCTATCTACAAATTCAGCGTAAGGTTCATTAGCTCCTTGTATTACCTTAGATAATTGTCCTTGTAAATCTCCATGCCCCTGTAAAGTTTTCCATGCCTTAATTGCATCTACAGCAATTTGTGCGTATACGCCAGGATCATATTCAATTTCTTGCCATTGACCCTCATAAGGTCCTTTTCCTAATAACATATCTAGATTTCTTTGAGGGTAACCGGCTGCTGCATTTCGCCTAGCTGTTTCCATGTAGAATTCCTCATTGGCAACCTTTCATAACAAATATTGTCCTCCATTTAGCACAGATCGACACATGTTAGCCCAATCTGCTGGCGTCATGTCTAAGTTGGTAATGGATTCGACCATGCTCAAAGTGAAGGGTGCTTGTGGCCCGTAGGTTGTTACAGCCTCCTTTAATTGCTTCACTGTTTTGAAATCTAAAGCATGGTGAATTTGTTGCCCTCCTGCCTGCTCAAGTACAGGGCATGCTAATCTTTGGGGTCCTGCCTCAGGATTCCGTCCATCAACTACGGGAGTTGAGGGCCGCTCAGCTGTAGATGGAGCTGTTGGTTGAATTACACCCTCTGGTGATAGAACGGGGTTAGTAGCAGCCTCTTGTTGTAATTCCATGCCTGATGGTTGTTTTTCCTCTAAGCTTTCTTTCTTCAAATCTTCCTCTGTCTGATTAGCTTGAGAGACCGTCTCTTTCGCTTGACCTAACATGTTTTCTACCATATTCTGGACAGCTAACAATTTACTTAACAGTCTTTCAGTTTGTTTTTTACTAGTTTCTAATCTACTATAAAGGTAATGCAACCCAATAAGATAAGCATAAAACAAAACCAAAACAGAATGAAACAAAAACCGAACAAAGAATAGTTGTATCAATTTTCTCTTTCTCAGGGCCGAACAACTTCAAACCTTGAGCCAACCATTTTTCCCAGTTTGCCTGAGAAAATTCTAGGGATAGGCAGCTTGAAACAAAAACAAGATAAATCAAAAGGAGAACACATTGTTTTTTGAAATGGTCACCCATTTTGTTGCCTTCCCTCAGGGGCGAGCAATTTTACTCACCTCCAAGCTTCAGGCGTTCCCCGTATGGGCCACCAGTTGCTGCAGTCTGGCTGGGCACAAAATCACGAGCCACTCAAGCAGGAACAAACTTTATTATTTTTTGAAACTGCCGCCAATGTTTGGTATGCGCCCGGGAAGATTTTCTCCACCCATGCGGCCTCCTCTTGGAATCGCAGAGAGAGCTCCTCCTCTGGAACTCCCTCCTACTGTACTTCCCCAACCAATGGGAACTCTCCAGGAGTCCAGTAGCCTGCCTAGGTGAACAGCAGGAGTCCAATATCCATATGAATGCAAATCTTAACATAATCATATCATCTCAATGGATAGCTGGTGTCACCTTTCCACCAAAAATGCCATGCATCATATACTTGGCTCTTAGCACTACCCTAGACCTAACCATAGTCCAAATTCTAGCATTAACCCCAACACTAACTCTAACCTAACACTGGCCCTGACCCTAACATAATTCTAGCTCCAAAGCTCACCCTAACACAAAACCTAATCCTAACACTAGATCTAGCCATAACCCTAACCATAAAACTAGCCCTAATCAAAACCCTAGCTCTTACATTACCCAAGGCCCTAACCCTAGGCCTAAACTAAAGCAAAACCTAGCCCTAATCGTAGGGCTGAACATATCCCTAAGTGTAACCATAAACCTAACCCTAGCCCTAACCCTAACCCTAAGCCTCGCTTTAGACCTAATCCCAGCTCAAAGCCTAACATTTCCCCTTAACATAACCCTAGCCCTATCCCAAACCCTAACCTAACACTAGCCCTAATCCTAATCATAACCATAGCCCTAAACATAGCTCTAATTATATCCACTACTCTAACCCTAGCCCTAAACCTAAACATAACCCTAGCCCTAAACCTAGATCTAATTCTATACATTACCCTAACCATAATACTAACCATAATGCTCACCCTAGGCTTAACCCGAAACCTATTCCAAACCCTACACCTATCCATTACCCTAAAACTAACCTGAACATTAATACTAAGACTATTCATGACCCTAACCCAAATTCTAATCCTAATTCAAGCCCTAAGACTAAACCTTTACTTAAACCAAACCTTAATCCATACACTGACCCTAATAATACACATAGCTGTAAATAGACCGTTACTATAAATGTAACCTTTACACTAGACCTAACCATAAACATAACCCAAAACATATCCCTAACTGTAACCATAGACCTGACATTAGCCTAGCCCTAATCCTAGCCCTAAACCTAACACGAACACTACCTCTCATCCTAGCCCAAAAACTAGCCTTAATCATAACCTAACCCTAATTCTAACCCTTTCCCTAGTCCTAAACCTAGTTATAACCCTATCATTACCCTAAACCTAACCCAAACCCTAACCCTAATACTAAACCTAGCCCTAACCTTAACCCTAGGACTAACACTAACACTAACCCTAGCCCTAATTCTAAACCTAACCCTAACCCTAGCTCTAAGACTATATATAACTCTCACCCTAGCCCTAGCCCTAATTCCTACTCTATCACTTACCATAACCTTATTCCTAGCCCTAAGCCTAGAATAACCCTAGACCTAACCTTTCACCTTGCCCTAACTCTAGATCTAAATCTAACTGTAAATCTAACCCTAATTCTACACCTAAACCTAACCCTAACACTAGCCCTAACCCTAATTCTAATCGTAAAACTAGTCCTAAACCATAGGCCTAGCCCTAAAACAAAATTGAGCCATAACACTAACCCTAAACTTTTACCTCAACCAAACCCTAACCTTACATCTAGCCCTAAGCCTAGCCCTAATTCAAGTCCTAAGCTTAATCTTAAAACTACCCCTGAAACTGTCTCTGACATTTACACTAACTGTACCGGTAAACATCACCCTAAACCTAAACCTTACCCTAACACTGGACCTAGTCCTAACCCTAACTATAAAACTAGTTCTAAACGTAAAGCTAGATCATACATTAGCCGTAACCTTGAACCTAATGCTAACCAAAACCTAGCCCAAATCTGAGACCTAACCCTAGCTTTCAACCTAACCCTAACACTAGTCCTAACCCTAACCCAAAACCTAGCTCTAACCCTACCTCTAACCTTATGCTTTGTCCTAGCCAAACCCCAACCCTAATGCTAACCCTAGTCCTAAAACTAAACCTTAGTCTAACCCAAACACTAACCCTATTACTAGTACTAACTCTAGCCTTCATTCTTGTTTTAACAATAACCTAAATCCTAACCCTAACCCTGACCCTTATTCTGACCCTGAACCTAAACTAAACCCTAACACTAGCCCTACACATAACCCTATATATAAACCTAACCCTAACACTAGACCTAGATTAAACCTAATCAAAAAGCTAGCCATATCTTTCACAAAGACCTAAACAAAAAACTAGCCCTAGCTCTAATGATAACCCTTAACCATAGCCAAACACTATCCTTACCTCTATACCTAACCAATACTAATTCTGGCTTTTGCCCTAACCCTAACCCCAATCCAAACACAGACCCTTACACTAACACTAAACCGAGCTATAAAACTGACCCTAAGCAAAACCAAAAACCTAACACTACACCTAGCCATAAATGTAAACATAAACCTTACATTACCATAGCACTAAAAATAGCTCTAAACCTAACACAAAACCTAGCCCTAATCCTAGGCCTAAATCTAGCACAAAGTGTAATCCTAACCCTAACCTAAGCTTATCCCTTACCCTAAGCCTAACACTAACGCTAACCCTAACCCTCGCCTTATACCTAACTCTAGATAAAACCCAGAACTGAATCCTAAACATAAACATAGCCCTATCCCTAAACCTAATCCTAATACTATCCCTAATCATAATGTTAACATTAGCCCTAATACCATCTCTAAAATTATCCATTACAATAAACCGAACCTTAACCGTAATGATAACCCTATCTCTAATCCTAATTTTAAACCTAATCCTAGACCTAACGCTAAACTTAATCCTCATTGTAGACTTAACCCTAGATAAAACCCTAACCATTACTCTGAATCCAAACTTAGCCCTAACCCTAACACTAACCCTAAACCTAAAACTATCCCTAACCTTAACCTGACATCTAACCCCATCCATTACCCAAAATCTAATGATAATCTTAACCCTAACCTTAACACTAACACTAAACCTAAAACTACTCCTATCCTTAACCCAACATCTAACCATATCTATTAACCTAACTCTAAAGATAACCTTCTCTGTAACCCTAACACTAACACTAACTTTAACTGTAAATCTAACCCTAGACATAATCCTAAACCTAACACTGACCCTAGAACTAACCCTAGCTCAAAGCCTAACCTGTACCCTAAACCTAACCCAAACCCTAACCCTAGCACTAGCCTAACCCTAACCCTAACTCTAGCCCTAATCCTATCCAAAAACCTAGTCCTAACCCCAGCTCTAATGCTATTCATTACCCTAAATATAACCCTAAACCAAATACTAACCCTATGCCTAACACTAACCGTATCACTAACCCTAACCCAAACAATTACCCTAATCTTAACCTGAATCCTAAACCTAAACCGATCCATAAATCTAACCCTAATTCTAACCCAACACTAATTTGAGCCCTAACCAAATAATTAACCTAACACACACCCAAAGCCTGATCATGACCCTAAACATACACCTTATTCTTAACCTGGGCCTTACCCTAAACCTAACATTAGACCCAGCCGTGAACCTAACCCTATAACTATCTTAGCTGTATCCATAAACCTGACATTATCCCTATGCCTAAAACTTGCCCTAACCCTAACACAAACCCTAACCCTCATCCTAATCCCAAATATAGTGTTAATTCTAACAGAAACCTAACTCTAGACCTAAACCTAATTGTAATCATTGCCCTAGCCCTAAACCTAGCTATAACCCCATCGCTTCCCCTCAACCTAACCCTAAACCTAATCCTAAACATAGCCTAACACTAGGCCTAACCCTACCACCAATACTAGACATATTCCTAGCCCTAATTTAGCCCTAAAGTTAACCCTAACCCTAGCTTTAAGACTAAATCTAACTATCACACTAGCTCTATTCCTAGTTCCAACCCTATCCCTTACCGAAACCCAAACACTAGACCTAACCTTAGCCGTAACCCTAGAATTAAGCATAACTCTAAATGTACCCCTAAACCTAAACTCACCCTATCACCAGCAATAATACTAACATTAATCATATACTATCCTTAAATTTAGCCTTAACCCTAAAACATAACGAGCCATAGCACTAATCCTAACCCTTAACCTAATCCAAATCCTAACCCTACATCTACCCCTAAGCCTACTCCTAATTCAAGACCTATCCCCAACTGTAAAACTAACCCTGACCGTGACTCTGAACTTAACACTAACCTTAGCTCAAAACATCACCCTGAACTTAAACCTAACCATAAAACTAGACTTAGCCCTAACCATAACCCTAAAATTAGCCCTAATCATAACCGTAGTTCTTACATTAGTTGAATCCCTAACACCAGCACTAATGTAACCCAAAATCAAGCCCTAATGTGAGCCCCAACCCTAGCTTTAACCCTAAAACTAAACCTAAACCGAGTCCTAAACCTTACACTAAACCTAACCTTAACTTTAATATTTGCACTAACCCTAAACCTAAAACTAACCCTTACACTAACACTAACCATAATCCTACCCCTAACCCTAGCTCTAACCCTATCCATTACTCTAAACATAACCCTAATCCTAACCCTAATGCTAACCCTCGGCCTAACCCTAACACGTTCACTATTCCTAACCTATACATTACCCTAAACATAACCCTAACCCTAAACCTAACCAAACACTAAACCTAGATGTAACACTAACCCTAAAACTAGCCCTAATTGTAACCCTAGTTCTTACATTAGCCATAGCCCTAAAGCTAAAACAAAACCTAGCCTAGCCCTAATCCAAGCTCTAACCCTAGCTTTAACCCTAACCCTAAACATAACCCTAGCCCTAACCCTAACCCTAACCCTAGTGCTAACACTAGTGCTAACCCCTTCCCTTACCCTAAGCCAAACTCTAATCCTAAAGCTACCCTAGTCCTAAACCTAATTCTTAGCCTAACCCAAAACATATCTCTATTACTAGTCCTAACCCTAATTCTCAATGTAGATCTATCACTATCCCAAAACCTAAACCTAACTCTGACCCTTATTCTGACCCTAACACTAACCATAGGTCTAAACCTGACACTAACCATAAACCGACCTCTAACATTGGCACTACCTATAACCCTATAACTAAACCTTACCCTGTCACTAGACCTAAACCTACACTTAATCCTTTACCTAGTGATAACTCTAGGCCAATGCATAAACAAAAACTTAATCCAAGCCCTAATAATAACCCTTAACCTAAATCAAACACTAACCCTACTCCTAGACCAAAACCTAGTCCTAATGCAAGCCCTAACAATAAACCTAACCCTAACCCGAACACTGACCCTTACCCTAACACAAAACCTAGCTCTAAAACTTATACTAACAAAAAACATAACCCTAACACTAGACCTAGAGATATCACTAATCCTGAAACAAGCCATCACCATAGGCCAAAACCTATGTCTAACTGTATCCATTACCCTAACCCTAACCCTAAACCTAATGCTAACCGTAGCCCTAACCCTCACACTGACTCTAACCCTAATCCTCGTCCTAGTCCAAACATTAGCTCAATCCCTAACCCTTAAACTTAACCTAACCCTAACACTAACCAATGGCCTAAACCTAAACCTAAAATTAACCCTAGTCCTAATCCTAACCTTAACCCTATTCCTAACCCTAGCTCTAAGCCTACATATTACCCTAACTCTAAGCCTAACCTTAATGATAACCCTAGCCCTAACCCTAACTCTACCCCTACCCATTTCCCTAACCCTAACCCTAACCCTGATGATAACCCTAGCTCTTACCCTAAATCTACCCTAACCCTAACCCTAGATATAACCAAAATCCTAACCCTTGCCATAGAGCTAACCCTTGCTCAAACCCTAAACATTACCCTAAACCTAACCCTAAACCTATCCCTAATCCTAAACTTAAGCCAAAACCTAACCATAACCCTAACCATAACACAAAATCAAACCCTATCCAATACCCTAAACCTAATGATAACCCTAGCCCTATCCTTAACACTAACCGTGACCCTAACCTTAACTATAACCTAGACCTAACCCTAAACCTAACCATTGCCCTAGTGCTAACCCTAGCTCAAACTCTAAACCATATCCTAAACCTAAACCTAACCCTAACCCTAGGCCTAACCTTAACTCTAGCCCTAATACAAACCATAACCCTAGCCCTAACCCTATCCTTTATCCTAAGCACAACCATAACCCTAAGGCTAACCCTAGGCCTAACCCTAACACTTTTGCAAACTCTAATCCTATCAATTACCCTACACATAACATGAACCCTAAACCTAAACCTATCATTACCCTAACCAAACCTTAATGCTAATTCAAGCTCTAGACCTAAACCCTAACCTAAACCAAACCCGAAACCTAATTCTAACCCTAATAATACCCTTAGCTGTAAACCTGACCCTTACCCTAAACCGAACCCTTACACTAGACCTAGCCATAAAACTAACCCTCAATCTATCCCTAATGTAAGCCTACACCTGACGCTAGTCCTAGCCCTAATTCTTGCCATAACCCTAAAACAAACCCTTGCCCTCATCCTAGTCCTAAACCTAGCCTTATTACTAAACCAAACCATAACCCTAGCCCTAACCGAATTCTAACCTTCGAACTAGCCTTAAAACTAGCTCTAACCCCATCCCTTCCCCTAAACCTAACCCTATCCCTAAACCTAAACCTAAGCCTAAAACTAGGCCTAACCCTAATACAAATGCTAGACCTAATCCTAGCCCTAATTTGGCCCTAAACCTAACCTATCCCTTACCCAAAGACTAACTCTAACTCTCGCCTTAGTCCTATTTGTAGTTCAAACCCTGTCCCTTACCATAATCTTATAACTTGCCTTTACATTATCCCTAACCCTAGCTCTAGCCCTGATCCTATATCTAACCCTAATTCAAATATAACAATAACCCTAAGCTAAACCTCTCACTAACACAAGCCGTAACACTAATGCTAATCCTAAAACTAGCTCTACCCTAGCCCTAACCTTACAAAACAACCAAGCCATAGCCCTAACCCTAACCTTTAACATAAACCAAACACTAAGCCTACACCTAGCTCTAAACCTAGCTATAATTTGAGTCCTATCCCTAACCCTGAAACAAACCCTGACCCTGAATATGACCATAACACTAACCCTAGATCTAAACATCACTCAAAACCTAAACCTAAACCTAATCCTAGACCTAGTCCTAACCTTAACCCTAAAACTAGTTCTAATTGTAACCCTAGATCTTACATTGGCTGTAGCCCTAAACCTAGCCCTAACCTAACCCAAAACTGATCCTTAATTGGAGCCTAACACTACCTTTAATCCTAAGCATAACCCTAATTCTAGCCCTAACCCTTATCCTAAACCTAACCCTAACCCTAACCCTTGACATAACCTAAAACCTAACCCGCACCCTAGCCTTGATCCTAACCATAAACCTAGCCCTATCCATTACCCTAATCCTAATCCTAACCCTAATGCCAACCCTAGGATAACCCTAAACCTTTTCCTAACCCTAAACCTATACATTACCCTAAACCTAACCTGAACCCTAAACCTAATCATATCCATAAACCTAATCCTAACCCTGATAATCTTAACCCTAAAACTATTTCTAACCATAACCCTAGACCTGAAATTAGACCTAGCCCTAATGAAGCCCTAACTCTAAGCCAACTCAGGCCTAATCCTAGCCCTAATCTTAGCCTTAATCTTAAAACTAACCCTAACCATAGTCATAACCCTAATTTTAACCCTTTCCCTAGGTCTAAAGCTAGCTAAAACATCATACCTAACCATAACCATAACTGTAGCCATAAACCTAGGCTCAGCCTTAATACTAACCCTAGCTCTAATCCTGGCCCTAGTTAAGCCCTAATTCTAACCCTAAATCTAACCCTAACACTAACACTAACTCTAACTCTCGTCCTATCCGTATCCCTAGTTCTAACTCTATCCCTTATGATAACTCAATCCCTAGCCCTAACCCTAGCCCTAACATTCAATATAGCCCAAAACCTAGATCTAACCCTAACTTTAAATGTAACCCTAACCCTAAGCCTAAACCACACCCTTACACTAGCTCTAACCCTAAAGCTAATTTGAAAACTAGCCCTAGCCCTAGCCCTCAAGTAAAATGGAGCCATAGCACTGATCCTAAACCTTAACCTAAGCCAAACCCTAATCCTACACATAGCCCTAACCCTAGCCCTAATTCGAGTCCTAACTCTAACCCTAGAACTAATACTAACCATGACTCTGACATTAACACTAACCCTAGATTGACACATTACACTATCCCTAAACCTAAAAAAAAAAAAAAAAAAAAACCTACACTAGACCTCAACCTAAACCTAACCCTAAAACTAGCACTAATCATAATGCCAGTTCTTAAATAAGTCATATCCCTAAACCTAACATAAAACCTAGCCCTAATCCAAGGCCTAACCCTAGCTTTAACTCTAACCCTAATCCTGACCTTAACCTAGCCCTATCCCTTGTCCTAATCCTAGCTCTAACCCTATTTCTTACACTTAGCCAAGCCCTCACCCTATTGCTACCCTAATCCTAACCCTAATTCTATGCATACCCCAAACCATAACTCTATTACTAGTCCTAAACCTAGCCCTCATTCTAGCTCTAATATTAACCCAAACCCTAAACCTAATGCTGATCCTTATTCTGACCCTAACTCTAAACCTAGGTTTAAACCTGACCCTAACCCTTATCTGAAACCTAAGACTAGCCATACCAGTAACCCTAACACTAAACCTAACACTAACACTAGCCCTAGACCTAAACCTAATCCTACATATAGCCATAACCCTAGCCTTAGCCCTAACAATAACCCTTAACCTAAACCAAACACTAACTCTACCCCTAGACCTTATCCTAGTCTTCATTCTGGACCTAACCCTAAACCTAATCCTAACCTGAAACCTGACACTTACCTTACAAAAACCTTAACTCTAAACCTTAGTCTAACCCCAAAACTAACCCTAACACTAGACGAACTCTAAATCTAGCCATAACCAAAACTCTAGCTCTTACATTACCCTTATACCTAACACTAGCCGTAAACCTGACACAAAACCTGGCCCTAATTACAGCCCTAAGCCGAACCCTAAGCATAAACCTAACCCTAAACCTAGCCCTAACCCTAACCCTAACCCTCATTCTAGTCCTAACCCTAGCTCAAACCTAAACCTAGCCCAAACACTGAACCTCACCCTAACTCTCGCCCTAATCCTAACTGTAACCATAGCCCAAACCCTAACTCTAACTCTAACACTAACCATAACCCTAAAAATAATGCTAACTCTAGCCCTAAATCTAACCCTAACCCTACCCTAGCTCAGACTGTAAACCTAACCCTCGCCCGAGCCCTAAACCTAGCTCAATCCCTAACCTTTACACTTAACCTAACCCTAACACTAACCCAAGCCTAACCCTAACCCTAACCCCAGCCCTAATCCTAATCTTAACCCTAGCCCCAACCCTAGTTCGAACCCTACCCATTACTCTAAACCTAAAGTTAACACTAATGATAACACTAGACCTAAAGCTAAACCTACCCTAACCCTAAACATAAACCTAACCCTAGAATTAACAGTTAACCAAACCCTAACTCTAAATCTAAGCTCGCTCAAACCCTAACCCTAATCCTAAACCTAAACCTAACACTAACGTAAACCTAATGCTATCTTTAACCTGATATCTAAACCTATTACCCTAAACCTAATGATAACCCTAGCCCTAACCATAACACTAACCATGACCATAACCCTAGACCAAACCCTAAATTAACGTTAGCCATAGCAAAAATCCTAGCTCAAACCCTAAATTGTACATTAAACCTAATCCTAAGTGTAACCCTCGCCCTAAACCTGACCCTAACCCTAACTCTAGCCTTAATCCTAACCATTATCCTAGCCCTAACACTACAACTAAACCTATAAATTACCCTAACAATAACCATGACCCTAATGCTAACCATAGGCATAACTCTAAACCTATCACAAACCCTAACCATATCCATTACCTTAAACCTAACCTGAACCCTAAACTTAACACTATTTATTACCCTAACCCTTATTCTAACCTTAATGCTAATTTGAGCCTTAACTCTAAACCTTAACCTAACCCAAACCTGAAGCCTGACTCTGACCCTAATAATACCCCAGCTCTTAATCTTACCCTTTCCCTAAACGTAACATTTTAATTTCACCTAGCCATAAACCTAACCCTAAAAATATCACTAACTATAAACCTAGAACTGACATTAATCCTAGCCCTAATTCTTGCTCTAAACCTAACACAAAACCTAGCCCTAATCCTAGCCTTAAATATAGCCTTAATCCTAAACCAAACCATAACCCTAGCCCTAAACCTAAAGCTAATCATAATACTAGCCCTAATTCTAACCATAGCACTAAAACAAAACTGAGCCACAGGCCTAACACTAACCTTAACTTAAAACAAACAAGAGCACTACACCTAGATCTAACCCTACCCTAATTCGAGTCCTAACCCTAACCTTAAAACTAACCCTGACCTGACAGATATCCTAACATTATCCCTAGCTATAAATATCACCCTATCCTTAAACCGAACCATAACACTTGACCTACCCCTCTACCTAACCCTAATTTTAAGCCTAGTTCTTATATTAGCCGTTGCCCTAACCCTAGCCTTAAACCTCACACAAAAACTAGCCCTAATCTGAGACCTAAACCTAGCTTTAACCCTAATCATAAACCTAACCCTAGCCCTAACCCTATGCCTTACCCTGAGCAAAACCTTAACCCTGATGGTAACCCTAGACCTATTCCTAATCCTTAGGCTAACCAAATCCTAACCCTATTAATAGTCCTAACACTAGATCTCATTCTAGCTCTAACAATATCCCAAACCCTAACCCCAACCCTGACTCTTATTTTGACCATAACATAAACCCTAGGTCTAAACATGACCCTAAACCTAAACCAAAACCTAACACTAGCCCTACTTCTCAACTTATACCTAAACCTAACCCTACCACTAGCTCTAGACTTAAACCTAATCCTAAATCTAGCCTGAACTCTAGCTCTAGACCTAAACAAAATCCTAGCCCTAGCCCTAACAAAACCCTGTACCTAACCCAAACACTAACTCTACCCCTAGACCTAAACTTAGTCCTAATTCTGGCTTTAAACCCTAACTTTAACTCTAACCCAAACACTGATCCTGGCTTTAAAACTAAACCTAACTCTAAACCTGAAACTAACCCAAACCTAAACCTAATTCTAGACCAAGCCATAAACCTAACCCTAAAACTAGCCCTAATCATAACCCTAGATCTTACATTACCCATAGCCCTAACCTTAGGACTAAACCTAACTCTAAACATAGAGCCAATTTTAGGCCTAAACCTAGCCCTAAGCATAACCCTAACCCTAACACTAGCCCTATACCTAATCCTAGCCATCACCTTAGTCCTAAGATAGCTCAAAGCCTAACCCTTACCCTAAACATAAACCTAGACCAATCCCTAAGCCTCACCCTAACCATAGCCCATATCCTAAACTTAACCTAGCCCTAAACCTAGCTCTAAACCTACCCAAAACCCTAACCCTAAACCTAAACTTATTGATAATCCTAGCCCGAACTTAACGTTAACTCTAACCATAATTGGGGTTAGAGTTCAACCTAACCAAAACCTAACCATAAAACCTAAACATAACCATACCTCTAATCCCAACCCTATCACTAATTCTAACTCTAAACTAAATCTAAACCTTACCTAACCCTATCCGTTACCTTAACCCTAACCCTAACTTTAATGATAACCCTAGCCCTAACTCTAACCCTAACCCTAAACCTACTGTAATCCTATCCCTAGACCTAACCCTAAACCTAGCCCTAACCCTAGCTGAAAACCTAACCTTTATGCTAAACATAACCCTAAACATAACCCTGACCCTAGTTCTAACACTAACTCTAACCATAACTCAAGGCATATTCCTAACCATAACTCTAGTTCTAACCTAAGCTCTAACCCTATCAATTACCCTAACCATAATTCTTACCCTAATGCTAAACCTAAGCCTAACCCTAGCCCTATCACTAACGCTAACTGTACCAATTACCCTAAACCAAACTTGAACCTTAAAACAAACACTAACTATACCCCTAACCCTAACCCTAATGCTAATTTCAGCCATAAACCTAAATCTTTACCTAAGCCAAATCTTAATCCTAATTATTCCCCGAGCTCTAAACCTGACCCTTACGCTAAACCTAACCCTTACACTAGACGTAGCCATAAGCCTAACCATAAAACTATCTTTAACCACAACCCTAGACCTGATATTAGCCCTAGCACTAATCCTAGCCCTGAATCTAATACAAACACTAGCCCTCATCCTAGCCCTAAACCTAGCCTTAATCATAACCCTTACCCCAACCCTAACCCTAACCCTAACTCTAAAGCTCAACCTACATCTAAACCTAGCTATAACGACAATCTTTATCCTAAACTTAAACCTAACCCCATTCCTATCACTAGGCCTAAGCTGAACACTAATACTAGCCCTAATCCTAACCCTAATTTAAACCTAATTAAACACCTAACTCTAATTTTAGCCCTATCACTATACTCTAACTCTCACACTAGCCCTATCCCTAGTTCTAAACCTATCCCTTACCATAACTCAAATCCTGGCCCTAACCCTTGCCCTATCCTTAATCCTAGCCTAATCCTAGATCTAACCTAACTATAAATGTAACCCTAACTATAAGTCTCAGCCTAACACTAACACTAGCCATAACCCTAATAATTATTGTAAATCTAGCCCTAACCCTAACCCTAGGACTACAACAAAACCGAGCAATAGACCTAACCCTAAACCTTAACTTAAACCAAACCCTAAACTACTACAAGAACTAATCCTAGCCCTAATGGAGTCCTAACCCTAACCTTAAAACGAACCCTGACCCTGTCTCATATCCTAACATTCACCCTAGCTCTAAACATAACGCTAACCTTAAACCAAAACCTAACAGTAAACCTAGCCCTAATTCGAATCCTAACTCAAACCCTAAAACTAACCCTGACCCTGACTCCTATCCTAAAAATAACTCTAGCACTAAATGTCACCCTATCCTTAAATCTAACACTAACACTAGAACTACCACTAACCCTAACGATAAGCTAACCCTAATTGTAACCCTGGTTCTTACATTACTTGTTGCCCTAACCCTACCCTTACACTAACACAAAAACTATCCCTAATCCGAGCCCTACACCTACCTTTAACCCTAACCTGAAACCTAACCCTACCCCTAACACTAGCTCTAACCCTATCTCTAACCCTAAGCAAAACCCTAACCGTAATGGTAACCCTAGACCTATCCCTAATCCTCAGGCTAATCAAAACTCTCACCAATTAATAGTCCTAACCCTAGCCCTCATTCTAGCTCTAACCCTATCCCAAACCTTAACCCTAACCCTGACCTTTATACTGACCATAACACTAACCTAGGTCTAAACCTGACCCTAACACTACTCCAAACCATAACACTAGCCCTACCAGTAACCTTATACCTAAACCTGACCCTATCCCTAGCCCTAGACCTAAACCTAATCCTTAATCTAGCTTTAACTCTAGTTGTAGACCTAAACAAAAACCCAGCCTTAGCCCTAATAATAACCCTTAACTTAACACAAAGACTAACCCTACCCCTAGACATAAACCTAGTTCCAATTCTGGCTTTAACCTTAACTCTAACTCTAAAGTTTACACTGACCCTGCCTTTAACACTTAACCTATCTATAAACCTGACCCTAACCAAAAACCTAAACCTAACACTAGACATAGCCATAACCCTAATCCTACAACTAGCCCTAATCACAATCCTAGATCCTACATTACCCATAGCCTTAAGTCTATGCCTTAAACTAACACAAAACCTAGAGCGAATTTTAGGCCTAAATCTAGCCCTAAGCATAACCCAAACCTAACCCTAGCCCTAACCCTAACCCTGAACCTAACCCCAGACTTAGTCTTAAACCTTACTCAAAGCCTAACCCTTACCATAAATATAAACTTAAAACTATACCTTACTCTAAACCCTAACCCTAGCACTAACCCTAAACTTGAACTTATCCCTAAACCTAGCTCTAAACTTACACCTTACCTAACCCTACACCTAACTGTATTGATAACCCTAGCCTTAACCCTAACCATAACCCTAATCGTAACCAGAAAACTAACAATAGACCAAACCCTAAAACTAACACTCGCCATAGCCCTAACCCTAGCTCAAAACCTAACCAGTACCATAACCTAAACATAACCCTAGCCTTAACATTAACCCTAAAAATAAATCTAACCCTAAACCTAAACCTAAAGCTACATCTAACCATATCCATTAACCTCCCCTTATCCTAACCCTAACAATAAGCCTAGCCCCAACCTTAACCCTAACCCTAAACCAACCATAATCCTGTCCCTAGACCTTAGGTTGAACCTAATCCTCGACCTAGCCCTAGCACTAACAATAGCTCAAAACCTAGACTTTATACTAAATATAACCATAGCCCAAAACCTAACCTCAATCCTAGCCCTAATCCTAACTGTAACCATAGCCCAATTCCTAGTTCTAACTCTATCCATTATCCTAACCATAACCCTAAACCTAATGTTAAACCTAGACCTAACCTTAAACCTAACCCTAACTCTATCCCTAGCCCTGATTCTAATCTGAAGCCTCAGTCTAGTCCTAACATTTAATCAATCCCTGACCCATAACCTTAACCTAAACGTATGAAAATGATAAGCTTAATCCTAAACTTAACCCTAACCCTAACCCAGCTCTAATCCTAAACTTAAACCTAGAATTAACTTTAGCTCTAACTCCACCCATTACCCTAACCAAAAGCATAAATATCATGATAATGTTAGCCCTAACCCTAAACCTACTCTAACCCTAACTGTAAACCTAATCCTAGACCTAACCATAAACCTAACCCTTGCCGTAGTCCTAACACTAGCTCAAACTATAACAATTGTGCTAAACTTAACACTAACTCTAGTCCTAAACTTAAACCTAACCCTAAACCTAACCTGACATCTAAACCTGTCCATTACATTAACCCTAATGATAATTCTAATCCTAACCCTACACCTAATCCTAATCCTAACCCTATCCTTAGCACTAACCCTAGCTCAAACCCTAACCCATACCCTAAACCTAACCCTAACCCTAACTCTAGCCCTAATCCTAAACATAACCCTAGCCCTAACACTAGCTCTAACCCTATCCATTGCCCTAATGATAACCATAAACATAATGCTAACCCTAGGCCTAACCCTAACCCTATCCCTTACTGTAAATCTAACCTGAGCCCTAAACCTAACCTGAAGCCTAAACCTAACCTTATCCATTACTCTAACCCTAACTCAAACCTAATGCTAATGTGAGCCATAACCCTAAACCTCAACCTAATTCAAACCCAAAAGCTGACTCTGACTATAATAATACCCCTAGCTCTCAACTTGAACCTCACCCTAAACCTAACCTGACATTAGACGTAGCCATAAATCTTACCCAAAAACTATCCTTAATCATAACCCTAGACCTGATATTAGTGCTAGCCCTAATTCTTGCCATAACCCTAACCCAACCGCTAGCCCTCATCCTAGACATAAACCTAGTGTTGATCCTAACTTGAACCCTAACACTAGCCCTATCCCTAATTTTATCCCTCTCCCTATTTCTGAAACTTGCTATAACCCCATCCCTTCCCACAAATCTAACACTAACTCTAACTCTAGACTTAGCCCTTACACTAATCTTAGACCTGATCCTAGCCCTAATTTAACCCTAACCCTACCACTAGCACTAAGACTAACTCTGACTCTCACCCTAGCCCTATTCCTAGATCTAACCCTATCCCTTACCATAACCCTAACACTTGCCCTAGCCCTAACCTTAGAACTAACCATAACTCTAAGTCCAACGCTAACCCTAAGCCTAACCCTCACACTAACACTAGCCCTAACACTAACACTGATCCTAAAACTAGCCCTAATCTAGTTCAAGACCTAAAACAAAACCGAGCCATAGCCCTAAACCTAACCCTTAACCTGAACAAAAACCTAACCCTACACCTTGCTGCAGTCCGGCTGGGTACAAATCACGAGCCACTGAAGCAGGAACAAACTTTATTTTTGAACTCCACCAAAACACTTCACACACGTTCCCGGGCACTCCTCCTGAATGCCACGCGGCTAGTCCAGGAACCACCAGCCGGAAACATCCTCCAGAAAATCTCTTCTCCTGCACTTTCCCAACCAATGGGAACTCTCCAGGAATCCCCACGAGAACTCCAAATAGCGTGAGAACTGCAAAGTAGACACGGAGGCGGATAGTAATGCCTCACCTGTCAATCAATACTATTGGCAAAATGCCAGGGGCCATTCCGACTCAGCTGTGGCTCTCAGCAACACCTAGCCCTAACCTTAGCCCTAATTTTAGTCCTAACCTAACCCTAAAACTAACCTTGAGCATGACTCTGACATTACACTAACCCTAGATCTACCATCACCCTAAAAGTATACCTAACCATAAAACTAGGACTAGCCCAAACCATAACCCTAATAGTAGCCCGATCATAACTCTAGTTCTTACATTAGCCATAGCCTTAATCATAGCCCTAACCTAACCCAAAACCTAGCCCTACACTGAGCCCTACATCTCGTTATAACCCTAAACATAACATTAGCCCTAACCATTACCCTAAATCAAACACTAACCCTAAAACTGGCCATAACCCTAAACCTAACCCTAGACTTAATCCTAACCATAATCCTAGCCCTAACTCTAGCTCTAACCCTATCCATTACCCTAAACATAACCCAAACCCTAATGCTAACTCTAGCACTAAACTTAACCCTAATCCTAAACCTAGACTTGAAACGAGCCTAACCATCACCCTAGCCCTAAAAATAGCTCAAATTCTAATACTTACCCTAAATCTAACCCTAACACTAACCCTAGGACTAACCCTAACCCTAACCTGAGCCCTAATCCTAACCATAACCCTAGCCCTAAACCTATTGATTATTCTAAACATAAGCCTAACCCGAACGTAGCTCTAAACATAGCTCTAAACCCACCCATTACCCTAACCCTAACTATAAACGTCATGATAACACTAGCCCTAACCCTAAACCTACTCTAACCTTAACTCTAATCTTAACCCTAGTCCTAACCCTAAACGTACTCTAACCCTAATTGTAAACCTAACCCTAGACCTAAGCGTAAACCTAACCCTTGCTGTAGTCCTAATCCTAGCTCAAAACCTAACAGTTACACTAAACCTAACACTAACCCTAATCCTAAACCTAAATCTAACCCTATCCATTTAGGCCTAACCATAAATCTATCACTAACACTAACCTTATCCTTACCTAAACCTAACCTGAACACTAAACCTATCCCTATCCATTACGCTAACCCTAACCGTAACCCTAACCCTAATGCTAATTCGAGCTCTAAAACTAAACCAAAACCTAACCCAAACTCTGAACAAGACACTGATTCTAATAACACACCTAGCTCTAAACCTGAACCTTACCCTAAACATAAGCCTTACAGTAGACCTAGCCATAAAACTAACCCTAACAGTATCCCTAACCATAACTCTAGACCTGATATTTCACTCTACCTAATTCTTGCCTTAAACCTAACACAAACCTGAGCCCTAATCCTAGCCCTAAAACTAGCCTTAATCCTAACCTGAATCCTATCCCTAACCCAAACCCTAATTTCAACCCTCACCCTCGTTCTGAACCTAGGTATAACCACATCGCTTCCCCTAACCCTAACTAACCCTAACACTGACACTAACACTAACACTAGCCCTAACACTAGGCCTAATCCTCACAATAACCATAGCTCTAATCCTAGCCCTAATTTATTACTAACTGTAACTCTAAGTCTAGCCCTAAGACTAACCCTAACTCTATCCCTAGACATATTTCTAGTACCAACCTTATCTATTGCCTGACCCTAACACTAGCCCTAACCTTAGTCCTAACCCTAGCCCTAGTCCTAACCTTAGTCCTAACCCTGGCCCTAGTCCTAAACCTAGAACTAACCCTAACTCTAAATCTAACCCTAATTCTAAACCTAAACCTCACCCTAACACTAGCCCTAACATTAATTCTAATTTTAAAACTAGCGCTAACCCTACCCATAGCCCACAGACAAAACTGAGCTATAGCCCTAATCCTAACCCTTAACCTAAACCAAATCCTAATGCTACACTTAGTAATAACCATATCACTACAACTAATACTGACCCTGTCTCTGACCCTAAAAATACCTCTAAACATCACCCTAACCCTAAACTTAACCCAAACACTAGACCTAGCCCTAATCCTAACACTAAAACTATCCCTAAACATAAAGCTAGTTCTTACATTAGCCATAGCCCTAACCAAAACACAAAACCTAGCCCTAAACTGAGCCTCAACCCTAGCTTTAACCCTAACCCTAACCCTAACACTAACACTAACCCAAACCATAGCTCTAAACCTAGTCCTTACCCTAAGCCAAACTCTCACCCAAATGTTACCCTAGTTCTAACCCTAATCCTTAGCTTACCCCAAACCCTAACTCTATTACTTGTCCTAACCCTAGCCCTCTTTCTATCTCTAACCCTAACCCAAAGCCTAAGCCTAATCCTTACCCTTATTCTTACCCTAACACTAACCCTAGGTCAAAGCCTGACCTAAACACTAAACCGAACCCTAACACTAACCCTACCAGTAAACCTATACTTAAACTTAACCATAACACTAGCACTAGACCTAAACTTAATCCTAAATATAGCTATAACTCTAGCCCTAGCCCTAAACAAAAACCTAGCCCTAGCCCTAAAATAACCATTAACCTAATGCAAAGACTAACCTTACCCCTAGACCTAACCCTAGTTCTAATTCTGGCCCTAACCATAAAACCAATGCTAAACCGAACACTAACGCTTACCCTAACACAAACCCTATCTCTAAACCTTATCCTAACCCAAAACATAAACCGAACACTAGACATATCTATAACCCTAATCCCCAAAAAACTAGCCATAACCATAACCCTAGCTCTTACATTACCCATAGCCCTAACACTAGCCATAAACCTCACAAAAAACTAGTCTAATTCAAGACCTAAACCTAGTACTAAGAATAACCCTAACCCTAATCCCAGCCCAAACCCTAAACCTAATGCTTGCCCTAGCCCTAACCCTAGCTCATACTCTAACCCTTACCTTAAATATAACCCTAGCTCTAACCCTAATCCTAGCCCTATCCCTAATCCTAACTGTAACCATAGCCCAGTCCTAGCTCTAATTTTATCCATTGCCTTAAACATAGCCCTAACCCTAATGCTAACCCTAGCCCTAACACTAACCCTAACCATAACCCTATACCTAACCCTAACCCTAACCATAGCCCTGATTCTAATCCTAACCCTTGCCCTAGCCCTAACCCTAGCTCAAACCCTAACACTTACCCTAAACCTAACCCTAACACTAACCCTAGGAGTAAATCAAACCCTAGCCCTAATCCTAACCTTAACCTAAGCCCTAACACTAGCACTAAACCTATCCATTACTCTGAACATAAGCCTAAACCCAATGCTAACCCTAGGCCTAACCCTAACCCTATCCCTAACACTAACCCTATACTTTACTCTAAACATAACCTTAACTGTAAACCTAACTCTATCCATTACTCTAACCCTAACCCTAATCCTAATGCATATTTGAGCCCTAAACTTAAAACTTAACTCAAACCAAACCCTAACCCAGACTCTGACCCTAATAATAACCTAGCTCTATACCTGACCCCTACCCTAAACCTAACCCTTACACTATACCTAGCCATAAATCTATCCCTAACACTATCCCTAACCATAACCCTAGACCTGACATTTGCCCTAGCCTTAAACCTAGCCCTAACCCTAACACAAAACCTAGCCTCATCCTAGCCCTAAACCTAGACTTAATCCTAACCTGAACCCTCACCCTAGCCCTAGCCCTAATTATAACCCTCGCCCTAGCACTGAACCTAGCTATATAACCCCATCCCTTCACCTAAAACTAACCCTAACCTTGGCCCTAACCATAGGCCTAACCCTAAAACTTTTCAAAGCACTAATACTAGCCCTCTTTGAACCCTAAACTTAATCCTACCCCTAACCCTAGCCCTAAAACTAACTCTAACTCATACCCTAGCCCTATTTCAATTTATATCCCTATTTGTTACCCTAACCCTCACAATAGCCCTAACCTTAGCCCTAACCCTAGCCATAACACTAACCCTAGATCTAACATTAACTCTAAATCTAATCCTAATCTTAAGCCTAAACCTCATTCTACCACTATCTCTAACACTATTATTAATCCCAAAACTAGCCCTAATCCAAGTCCTAGTCCTAAAAAAAAAAAAAAAAAAAAAAATACCGAGCCATTGCTCTAACCTGAAAACTTAACCTAAACCAAACCCTAACCCATAACTAGCCATAACCTGAGCTCTATTCGAGTCCTAGGCCTAAAACTAACCTTCACCCTGACTCATATCCAAACACAAACCCAGCTCTAAATATGACCCTAACCCTAAAACTAATGCTAACACTAGACCTAGCCGAAACCTTAACCTTAAAACTAACACTAATCGTAACCCTAGTTCTTACATTGGCCTTAGCAAAACCCTAGCCCTAACTCTAACACAAAAATAGCCCTAATCTAAGCCCTAACACTAGATTTAACACTAACCCTAACCCTAAAACTAGCCCTAAACCTAACCCTAATCCTAGCCCTAAACCTAGCTCTAATCCTATCCATTACCCTAAGCCAAACCCTATACATAATGCTAACTCTAGTCCTAATTCTAATCCTTAGCCAAACCCAAACAATAACCCTATTACTAATCCTAACACTAGCCCTCATTCTACATTTAACCCTAATCCAAAACCTCACCCTAACCTTCACCCTTATTCTGACCCTAACAATAATTATAGGTCTAAACCTGACCCTAAACCGAAACCAAAACCCGACTAGTAAACTTATACCTAAATCTAAACCTAACACTAGCCCTAGACCGAAACCTAATCCTAAATCTAGCTATAACTCTAGCCCTTGACCTAAACACAAACTTAGTCCTAGCCCTAACAATAACCCTTATACTAAACCAAATACTAACCCTACCACTAGGCCTAACCCTAATCCTATTCTGGCTTTCACCCTAACCCTAACTTTAACCTGAACACTGGCCCTGACACTAACATTAAACCTAGCTCTAAACCTGACCCTAACCCAAAACCTAAACCTAACACTAGAACTAGCCATAACCCTAACCCTAAACTACCTCTAATCAGAATCCTAGATCTTACATTACACAAGCACTAAACCTAGGCCTATACCTAACAAAAATCTTAACCCTACTTGAGGCCTAAACCTACCCTAAGCATAACCCTTTCCCTAACCCTAACCTTAGTCCTATCCCTAACCCTAACCCCCATCTTAGTTCTAACCCTAGCTCAATGCCTAACCCTTAGCCTAAACATAACCCTGGCACTATCCCTAAACATAACCCTAACCGTAGCACTAATCCAAACCTTAAACCTAGACTTAATACTAGCTCTAACCCTAGCCATTACCCTAACTCTAACCCTAACCTTAATGATAACCCTATCCCTAACCCTAACCAAAAACCTAACCCAAACCAAAAACCTAACCCTAAACCTAAAACTTGCCATAGCCTTAACCCTACTCAAACTCTAACACTTACCCTAAAACCAACAGTAAACCTAGCCCTAAAACTAAACTTAAAACGAAACCTAACCTTAACCATAAAGCTAACCTTATGTCTAACCCAATCTATTACCCTAAACCTAATTCTAACCCTAATGAAAACCCAAGCCCTAACCCTAAACCTATCCCTGAAAACAACACTAAACCTAACCCTTGTCCTAGACCTAACTCTACTTCAAAATCTAACCTTTACCCTAAATCTAACCATAACACTACACTAAGCTAGGGTTAATATCCCTAACCCAAATCCTAACCTAACTCTAGCCCTAACCATAGCTCTAACCCTATATATTATCCTTATGATAACCCGAATCCTGATGCTAACCCTAGGCATAACCCTAACCCTTTTGCTAACCCTAAAGCTCTCCATTGCCCTAAACCTACCCTGAAACCTAAACCTAAGCCAATTAATTACCCTTACCCTAAATCTAACCCTAATGCTCATTTGAGCCCTATCACTCAACCTTAACCTAAAACAAACCCTAACCCTGATCCTGACCCTAAAAATACACCTAGCTCTAAAACCTGACCCTTACCCTAAGCCTAACATTACACTAGAACTAGACACAAACCTAATCCTAAATTTACCTCAAACTTTAACACTAGACCTGATATTAGACTTAGTCCTAATTCTAGACCTAACCCTACAACAAACCCTAGCCCTCATCCTAGCCCTAAACCTATCCTTAATCATAACCATAACCCTAACCCTAGCCCTAATCCTAATTCTAACCCTCATCCTACCTCTAAACCTACCTATAACACCATACCTTACCCTAAAATTAACTATAACCCTAGCCCTAACACTAGGCCTAAGCTGAAGATTAATCCTAGGTCTAATTTAGCTCTATCCATAAAACTAACCAAAACACTAGGCCTAAGACTAACTCTAACTCTCACCCTAGCCCTAGCCCTAGTTCTAAACCTATTTGTTACCATAACCATAACCCTAGGCCTAAGCCTTGCCCAATAGTTAGACCTAGTCCTAATACTAGATATAACGCTAAATCCAAATCTAACCCTAACCCAAAGCTTAAGCCTAACACTAACACTAGCCCTAACCCTCATGGTAATCTTATAACTAGCCCAAACCCTAAACCTAGGACTAAAACAAAACTGAGCAACAGACCTAACACTAAACCTTAACTTAAACCAAACCCTAACACTACATGTAGACGTAACCCTAACCCTAATTCAAGTCCTAACCCTAACCTTAAAACTTACCCTGACCCTGACTCATATTCTAACAATAACCATAGCTCTAAAGACTACCCTAAACTTAAACCAAGCCCTAACAGTAACCCTAGACCTAATTCAAATCATAACCCTAACTTTAAAGCTAACCCTTACACGGACTGATATCCTAACAGTCAACTTAGCTCTAAACACAGCCCTCACATAAACCGAACACTAACAGTAACTCTAGCCTTTATTTGACTCCTAACCCTAACCCTAAAACTAACCCTGATGCTGACTCATATCCTAACAATAACCCTACCTCTAAATATTACCCTAACTTTAAACCTAAACCCAACACTAGACCTACCCCTAACCCTAATCTTAAAAATAACCCTAATTGTAACCCTGGCTCTTACATTAGCCAATTTCCAATCTAGCCCTAACCCTAACACAAAAACCAGCCCTAATCCGATCTCTAAACCTATATTTAACCCTTACCCTATCCGTAACTCTAGCATTAACACTAGCTCTAATGCTATCCCTTAACCTAAGAAAAACCCTAACCCTAAAGGTAGCCCTAGACCTATCTCTAATCCTTAGACTAACCAAAACCCTAACCCTATTAATAGTCCTAACCCTAGCCCTCATTCTAGCTCTAAACCTATCCCAAACCCTAATGCTAACCCTGACCCTTATTCTGACCCTAACATTAACCCTAGGTCTAAAACACTAAACCTAGACCAAACCCTAACACTAGCCCTAGACCTAAACCAAACCATAAATCTAGCCTTAACTCTAGCCCTAGATCTAAACATAAACCTAGCCCTAGCCCTAACAATAATCCTTAACCTAACTCAAACATTAACCCTTCCCCTAGACCTAAACTTAGTCCTAATTCTGGCTGAAACCCTAACTCTAACCCAAACACTGACCCTGCCTTTAGAGTAAACCTATCTCTAAATCTGACCCGATCTGAAAATCTAAACCTAACACTAGACCTAGCCATAACCCTAACCCTACAATTAGCCCTCAACATAACCCTAGTTCTTACATTACCCAAAGCCCTAACTCCAGGCCTAAACCTAACACAAAACTTGGGGTAATCCTAGGCCTAAATCAAGCCTTAAGCATAACCCTAACCCTGACCTTAGCCCTAACCCTAACCTAACCCTTGACTTAGTCCCAATCCTAGCTCAAAGCCTAAATATTACTCTAAACATAAACTTACACCTATCCCTCAATCTAACCCTAACCTTAGCCCTAATCCTAAACTTAACCCTAGCCCTAAACCTAGCTCTAAACCTACCCATTACTCTAAACCTAAACCTAACCTTATTGATAATCCTAGGCTTAATTCTAAACTTAAACCTAACTGGAAAACTAACCCTAGACCTAACCTTAAACCTCACACTTGCCATAGACCGAAACCTAGCTCAAACCCTAACACTTACTATAAACCTAAACATAACCATAGCCCTAAATCTCAGCCTAAACCACAATCTAACATTAAACATAGCCCTAAATCTACATCTAATCGTATACATTACACTAACCCAAAACCGTTCCCTAATGATGTCCCTAGCCCTAATCCTAACCCTAACCCTATGAGTACTATAATATTATCCCTAGAAGTAACCCTAAACCTAACCCTCACCCTAGCCCTAAACCTAGCTCAATAACCTAACCCTTATGCTAAACATAAACGTAAGCCTAAACTGAGTATTAACCTTAACCCTAACCAAAATTCAAGACCTATTCTTAACCATAAACCTAGCCCTAAACTTAGCTCTAATCCTATCCATTACACAAACCATAACCCTTACCCTAATGCAAACCCTAGGCCTAACCTTAACCCTATCGCTAACCCTAACCCTATCAATTACCCTAAACCTAATGTAAACTCTTAACAAAACCCTATCATTACCCTAACCCACACCCTAATGCTAATTCAAGCCCTAACCCTAAACCCTAACATCAACCAAACTCTAACAATGACCCTGGTGCTAATAAATCACTTAGCTCTAAAAGTGACTTTTACACTAAACCTAACCCTTACACTAGACATAGCCATAAACCTAATCCAAAAACTATCCCCAGTCATAAACTTAGACATGACATTAGCCATAGCCCTAATTCTAGCCTTAAACCTAACACAAACCCCAGCCTTCATCCTAGCCCTGAACCTAGCCTTAATCCTAACTCTAAACCTAACTTTAGGCCTAACCCAAAAACTAACCCTAGCCCTAATCTTAGCCCTAATTTAGTCCTATTCCTAACCCTAGCCCTAATCCTAGCCCTATGACTAATTCTAACTCTCACCGTAGACTCATTCTTAGTTCTAACCCTATCCCTTATCAGAACCCTAATCCAAGCCCTAACCCTAGCCCTAACTCTAACCCTATAATTAGCTCTAGCCCTAACCTAGATCTAATTTTAACTCTAAATCAAACCCTAACCCTAACCCTAACTCTAAATCTAACTTTAACCCTAGCCCTAAAACAAAACCGAGCCATAGCCCTAACCCTAACCCTAAACCTAAACCAAACCCTAACCCCAACCCTAACATTAGCTCTAATTCTAGTTTTAAGTTGAAAACTAGAATTAACACTGACCCTGACTCTAACCATAATTCTAACCCTAAACCCAAACTTAACACTAGACCTACCACTAACCCTAACCATAAATTTAACACTAATTGTAACCCTGGTACTTACATAAGCCTTACTCCTAACCCTAGCACTAACTTATCCCAAAACCTAGCCCTAATCCAAGCCCTAACCCGAGTTTTAACCCTAACCTTAATCCTAACTCTTGCCCTAATCAAAACCATAACCCTAGCCCAAAACCTAATTCTAAACCTATAGATTGCCGTACCGATGACCCTAGGCCTAAACCTAACCCTATCCCTAATCCTAAACCTATGCATTATTTTAAACCAAACCTAAACCCTAAACCTCAACCTATCATTACACTAACACTAACCATAATGCTAATTCCAGCCCTAACTTTAAACCTCAACCTATCACAAACTTCTAACCCAGAACTTGACCCTAATAATACCCCTAGCTCTAAACCTGACCCTAACCCTAAACCTAACCCTTACATTACCTGTAGCCATAAACCTAATCTTAAAACTATCTTTTACCATAACCCTAGATCTGATATTAGCCCTAGCCCTAATCCTAGTCCCAACCCTAAAAAGAACCATAGCCCTCATCCTAGCCCCAAACCTAGCCTTAATCATAACCCTAACCCTAACCATAGCTGTAACCCTAATTCTAACCCTCACCCTATCTCTAAACCTAGCTATAACACCATTCCTTACCCTAAACTTAACCCTAACCCTAAAGCTAGGCCGAAGGTGAACACTAACCCTAGCCCTAATCCTAGACCTATTTTAACCCTATCCCTAACCCTAACCCTAACCCTAGCCATAAGAGTAACTCTAACTCTCACACTAGCCCTATCCCTACTTCTAACCCTGTTCATTACCATAATCCTAACACTAGCCCTAACTCTAGCCCTAAACCTAGCCATAACCATTGCCTAATCCTTAGTCCTACCGTAGATCTAACCCTAACTCTGAATCTAACCCTAACCCTAAGCCTAAGCCTAACATTAACACTAGCCCTAGTCCTACTGCTAATCATAAAACTAGCCATAAACATAACCCATGCAGTAAAACTAACCCGAGCAATAGCCCTAAACTTAAACCTTAACGTAAACTAAACATTAACACTACACCTAGACCTAATCCTAGCCCTAATTCGAGTCCTAAACTTAACCTTAATACTAACCCTAACTCTTACTCATATCCTAACACTCACCCTAGCTCTAAACACCACCCTAACCTTAAACTGAACCCCTACAGTAACCGTAGCCTTAATTCGAGTCCTAACCCTAACCCTAAAACTAAACCTGACCCTGAATATTAACCTAACACTAGCACTAGCTCCAAATTTCACCCTAACCTTAAACCTAATCCTAACACTAGAGGTTTAACCACTAACCATAACCCAAAAACTAACCTAAAAGACCTAGTTCTTACATTAGCCATTGCTCTAACTCTAGCCATATCCCTAACACAATAACTGGCCCTAATCTGAACCCTAAACCTAGCTTTAACCCTAACCCTAGCCCTAACCTTAGCTCTAACCCTATCCCTTACCCTATGCCAAACCCTAAGCCTAATGCTAATCCTAATCCTAATCCTTAACCTAACCAAAACCCTAACCCTATTATTAGTCCTAACCCTAGTCCTCATTCTAGCTCTAAACATATCCCAAACCCCAACCCTAACCCTGACCATTATTCTGACCTTAACACTAATCATGGGTCTAAACCTGAACCTAACCCTAAACCGAAACCTAACACTAGCCCTTCTGGTAACCTTATACCTAAACCTAACCCTAACACTAGCCTTAGACCTAAACCTAATCCTAATTTCTCCATAACTCTAGCCCTAGATTTAAAGAAAAACCTAGCCCTAACCCTAACAATAACACTTAGCCTAAAGCCAAACACTAATCCTTCCCTTAGACTTAACCCTAGTCCTGATTTTGGATTTCATATTAACCATAATCCTAAACTGAACACTGACCCTGACACTAACAGTAACACTAGCTCTAAACATCACCGTAACCCTAAACCTAACCCTAAAACTATACTTAGCTCTAACATTAAACCTAAAACTAGCCCTAATCATAACAAAGTTCTTACATTTGCCATAGCCCTAACCTATTGCAAAACCTAGCCCTAAACAAAGCCCTACCCTAGTTTTAACCCTAAAGCTAACCATAACCCTAGCCTTAGCCCTAACCCTAAACCTAAGCCTAACCCTAGACCTAATCCTACGCATAGCACTAGCCCTATCACAGGCTCTAACTCTATCCATTACCCTAAAACTAACCCTAAAACTAACTCTAACCGTAAACCTATCCCTAATCCTTACACTTACCCTAACTCTAACCCTATATCAACCGTAACACTAACCTATTCCTAACCCTAATACTAACCCTAAACCTAACCCTATCTAAACCTAACCCTAAAATGAACACTAAGCCTAACCTAACCATACCACTTACTCTAAACCAAACCCTATCATTAACCCTAACCTGAACCCGAACCCTAACCCTAACCCTAATTCTATCAGTAACACTCACCCTGACTCAAACCTAAAATGCAAACATAACTCTAACCCAAATCATAACGCTAGCACAAACCCTAACCCTAACCCTAACCCTAGCCTAAACCTAAATCTAAACCTCACAGTAACACTATCCGTAACCCTAACACTTACCCTAACCCTAACCCTAACCTTAACACTAACCCTAATACTAAACCTAAACCTAACCCTAATGCTAACCCTAACACTAACCCTAACGCTTCTGCTACCCTAAGCCGAAACCTAATTCTATCCCTAACCCTAACCCTATCCATTACCCTACACCTAACCTGAACTCTAAACCTAAAACTATCATTAATCTAATCCTAAACGTAATGATAACTCGAGCCTTAAACCTAAACCTTAATCTAATAAAAACCCTAACTCTGACCCTGACCCTAATAATACCCATAGCTCTAAACCTGTCCCTAACAAGAAAACTGACCCTTATAATAGACCTAGGTATAAACCTAACCTTAAAACTCTCTCTAACTGTAACCCTAGTCCTGACATTAGCCCTAGGTCTAATCCTAACACAAAACTTAGCCCACATCCTAGCCATAAACCTCACCTTAATCATAAACCTATCCCTAACCATAACCCTAATTCTAATCCTCACCCTAGTCCTAAAAGTAGCTATAATCCCATCCCTTAACCTAAACCTAACCCTAACCCTAATGCTAACACTAACCCTAGCCCTAAACCTAGGCCTAACAGTAACACTAACCCTAGTCCTCATCTCTAATTTAGCCCTATCCCTAACCCAACCCTAACCCTAGCTCTAAGACTAACTCAAAATCTCACCCTAGCCTTATACCTAATTCTAAACCTATCCCTTACCATGACCCTAAACATAGCCCTAAACTTAGCCCCTAATCCTAGCCCTATCCTTACCCATAGCTCAAAGCCTAGATCTAAACCTAACTCTAAATCTACCCTAAACCTAAGCCTAAACCTCACACTAACACTAGCCCTAATCCTAACATTAATCCTAAAACTACCCCTAACTCCACCCTTAGCCCTAAAACAAAACCAAATCATAACCCTAACCCTAACACTTAACCTAAACCAAACCCTAACCCTACACCTAGACCTAATCCTATCTCTAATTCTAGTCCTAAAACTAATCTGAAAACTAATCTGGACCCTGACTCTGACCCTAACATTAAACCTAGCTCTAAACAGCATCATAACTGTAAACTTAACCCTAACACTAGACGTAGCCCTAACACTGACCCTATCACTAGCTCTAATCATAACACTACTTCCTACATTAGACATAGCCTTAACCCTAGCCCTAACTAACCAAAAACCTAGCCTGAATCCGAGTCGTAAACCTAGTTTTTCTATATATTTATTTTTTTTTTAGTTTTCTGTGGACACAACATCTTTATTTTATTGGTATGTGGTGCTGAGGATCAAACCCAGCGCCCCATGCATGCCAGGTGTGCACGCTACTTCTTGAGCCACATCCCCAGCTCCTAAACCTAGCTTTAACCATAAATGTAAACCTAACCCTAACCCAAACAAAAGCCCTAATCCTATACATAACACTACCCCTAATCTTAGGTCTAACCCTATCCATTACCCTAATGATAATCCAACCCTTATGCCAAACCTAGGCCTAACCATAATCCTATACATTAGACTAAACCACACCTAAACCCTAAACCTAACACTTTCATTACCTTAACCCTAAACCTAATGATAATTCAAGGCCTAAACCTAAACCCTAACCTAACCCAAACCCTCACCTTGATCCTGACCCTAATAATAACCCTAGCTCTAAAACTGACCCTTAGTATAAACCTAACCCCTACACTGGACTAAGCCATAAACTAACACTAAATTTATCCCTAACTTTAACTCTAGACCTGACATTAGCCCTAGCCCTAATACTAGCCCTAACCCTAACACAAATATTAGCCCTCATCCTAGCATTAATCATAACCCTAAACCTAACCCTAGCCCTAACCACAACACTAACCCTTGCCCTAGCCCTCAACCCAGCTATAACCCAATACCTTAACCTAAACATAACCCTAACTCTAACCCTAACCCAAGGCCTAATCCTAACACTAACACTAGCCCTAATTTAGCCCTATCCCTAACCCTACCCCTAAGCCTAGCACTAAGATTAACTCTAACTCTCATACTAGCCCTATCACTAGTTCTAACCCTATCCCTTACCATAATCCTAAATCTAACCCAAACCCTAGTCCTAACCCTTGCCCTATCCTTAGCCCTAGCCCTAACCATAGATCAAAACCTAACTCTAAATCTAACCCTAACCCAAAGTCTAAGTCTAACCATTATAAATACATTTATATTTAGACTCTGTGTCTACAGATGTTGGCTTCAATTTTTATTTAGAATATAGTCATTAGTTTCATAAAAGGCATACCATTTCTGGTGGTGTATAGAGAACTGAGGGTCAGGGGTAGGATGGTATGTTAAGAATGAAAGGAGTGAGGGTATATAATTAATCAAACTTAGCAACTTTGGAGGAGAACTCTAATGAATAGGGGGGATTTATGGAAGAAGGTATAAATTCAAACTCCTTATCTGTATTCATAAAATTACCCTATGTATCAATAGTAAAATTTAGGAGGCTGAAAGTGGGATAGAGGGAGTAAGAAAAAAAAGAAAAAAATAACAAGGAAAGAAAGAAAGAGAGGGAAAAATAAGAGCAAATAAAGGGGTGGTGAGGTGGGCCTATGCAATTCCTCTGTATTATACTATTCTAGTGATTCAGTTCTTAAAGTCCAATTTCATGGAAAGTTCTTGGTTTCACATATGTTGTGGTTGTGAGGATCAGAGAGGGAAGGGTAGAGGAGACTGGATGAGAAGAGCAAGAAAAGAAAAGTAAGAAAGAAAAAAAAGTCTCTCAGAACTCTGTTTTCTTTTCTTGCAATAGGTGGAGTCATCGATTCCTAGATTGAGTCTCTGTGCTCAGGGTGGTGGAGGTAGCCAGGGAGAGAGGCCTTGAGCTTCTATCTAGAGCCTCCCTACTGTTAGTTTCTGAATTGGAAACCAGGTGCCTGTACCGTGTCTGGTCCACATTGATAGATACACCTCCCAAAAGCATGTGAGAAAAATCTTGAGTTATCACAGCTGGAGGTACGGGAGTTGTAAACCAACCAGAAACTATGCAGCTGAGCCTTCCATCTGTGACGAGAGCACCCATGGGGCCCTATTTTTTTTTCAAATTCCTATGATACTGGGCAGGATTCATCTTTTACTTATACTTACTATGCTCCACTGGTTTGGGCCTTGTCGGTTCAATGGTTCGCTGTCAGGAACAGTTTGTATTTTAAGGTTTCCCTTCATCATGGCTTATTGATGTGAATAAAAATTGAAATTTCCCTTCATCATAACTTATTGATGTGAATGAAAATTGAGCTGAAAATCAAACAGGGTTGGCAGGAGGTGCTTGAATCTTCACACAATCAGTTCTCAGTGGGAACTCTGATTTCTTTCTTTTAAAGGTAGGCTAAAAATGAAGCAGGCAAAAGAAACTGTATCCGAGAGATCTTAAGGAGAAAACAGAGAAACATGTTTGTACTGAAATAAGTCTCTCAACAATTTGATCAGATTTCTTTGATACTGTACAGTATTCATCTTTTAGGTTGCTCCACTAGGCTCCCCAAGGTTGGCACTTCTAAGATCAATGGTTCTCTAAACAGGTAAGGGTTAGTGTTATGGTTAGGGTTAGGGCAAGCTTTAGAGCTAGTGTTAGGGTTAGAGTTTGTTTTGTTCAAATTTCTTTGATACTGGGAATATTTATCTTTTACCTAGCCTTACTATGTGCCCCAGTTTGGGGCCTTCTCAGTTCAATGGTTCACTGTTGGGAATAGTTTATTTTTAATGTCTCACTTCATTTTGACTTATATGGGTAAATGCAAATGGAACTGTGAATCAGAGGGTTGGTGCTAGCTGGTTGAAAAAACTTCACATACTCAATCAGTTGTCTGTGGGCACTCTCTGGTTTCTTCATTCTAAAAGTAGCCATAAGCTGAAGCATACAAACAACTTTATCCAAGAGCACTTTAGGAGAAAACAGGGTAATATTCATGTACTGAAATAACTCCCCCAATTATTTGGTCAGATTTCTTTGATACTGTGCAGGATTCTTCTGTAAGATTGGCCCACTAGTCTCCCCAAGTTTAAAACATTTATGATCAAAGGTTCTCTTAACAGCTTAGGCTTAGTGTTAGTTAGATTTAGGGCAAGTGTTAGAACTAGTGTTAGGGTTAGAGTTATTTTTTTTTAACTTTTTGGATACTGGGCAGGATTTATATTTTTCCTAATATTATCATACTCCCCATTTTTGGGATTCCTAGGTAAAAGAGTTTGCTCTCAGGATCAGTTTTAATTTTCATGTTTCACTTCATTTTGCCCTATAAGGGTGAATGGAAATGGAGCTGGACTCAAACATGGTTTGTGCTAGCTGCTTGAAACTTCACACACTCAATCAGTTCTCAGTGCACATTCTCTCATTTGTTTCTTGTGGTAGTATCCCAAAGATGAACTAGAAAGAAATAGCTTTTTCTGTGAGCACTTTAGGAGCAAGCTTCATTTTTTTTGCATGGATTACTTTGATGTTGTACAGGATTTATCCTTGTCCTAGCCTTAGTAGGCTCCCCAAGTTTGGGACTTAAAGGTTCAATGGTTCGGTGTCAGGAACAGTTTGAATTTTTAGATTTTACTTCATTATGACATATAGATGTGAATGGCAATGGAGCTGGAAATCAAACATCGTTGGTGCTAGCTGCATGAAACTTCACACACTCCATAAGCTCTCTGTGGACACTCTTTGGTTTTTCTTTGTGAAAGTACTTTACGCTGAAGCATGAAAAACAATTTATCCATGAGCACTTTAAGAAAAAAAAAGAAATATCAATGTACTGAAATATCTCCCCCAATTTTTCATGAAATTTCTTTGATACTGCACAAGATTCATCTGTTAAGTTGTACTGCTAGGCTGCAAAAGTCTGGGACTTCTATGATCATAGGTACTCTAAACAGGTTAGAATGAGGTTAGGGTTGGGTTAGATCTAGTGTTAGAGTGAGTTTCGTTCAAATTCATTTGATACTTGGCATAATTCATCTTTTACCTAGCCTTACTATTTTCCCCAGGTTTGGGCCTTATCACTTCAATAGTTTGCTGTCAGGAACAGTTTGTATTTTAAGGTTTCCTTCATTTTGACTTATACGGATAAATGGTATGCAACTTGAAATCAAACAGGGTTGGTGCTCGCTGCTTATAACTGCACACAGTCAATCAGTTCTATGTGGGCACTCTGATTTCTTCCTTGTGAAAATTTCCCAAAGCTGAAGCATGCAAAAACGTCTTTATCTGAAAGTACTGTAGGAGACAACAGGGAAATATACATATACTGAACTACCTCCCCAAATTATTTGGTCAGATTTCTTGATACTGCATAAGATTTATCTGTTATCTTTCTCCACTAGACTCCCTTAATTTGGGACTTCTATGATAAAATGTTCTCTAAAAAGATTAGGGTTAGGTTTACGGTTAGGGTAAGGGCTAGGTTTAAACCTAGTGTTAGAGTTAGAGTCAGTTTTGTTCATATATCTTTGATACTGGGAAGGATTCATCTTTTACCTAGCCTCACAATGTTCCCTGGTTTGGGCCTTCTCGGCTCAATGGTTTGCTGTCAGGAGCAGTAAGGATTCACTTTATTTTGAACTATTTTATTTAAGAGAAATGAAACACAAAATCAAACAGGGTTGGTGCTAGCTGCTTGAAAATGCACACGCTCAATCAGTTCTCTGTGGGCACTCTCTGGTTTCTTCCTTGTGAATGTTGCCCTCAGCTGAAACATGCAAAGCCACTTTATCCCAGAGCACTTTTGGAGAAATCAATGAAATATGTATGTACTGAAACACTTCCCCCAATTATTTGCTCAGATTTCTTTGATACTGTGCAGGATTCATCTGTTGGCTTTCCCCACTAGGCTCCCTTAGTTTGGGACTTCTATGATCAAAGGTTCTCTAAACAGGTTAGAGTGAGCTGTAGGATTAAGATTAAGGATAGATATATTGTTAGGTTTCAGTAGTTTTGTTCAAATTTCTTTTATTCTAGGCACGATTTATCTTTTACCTAGCCTTAATATGTTCCACAGGTTTGGGCCTTCTAGGTTCACTGGTTTGCTGTCAGTATTTCAGTATTTATTTTAAGGTTTCACTTCATTTTGACCTATATGGGTAAATAGAAATGGAGCTGGAAAAAAAAAAACAGTTTTTTTTTTTTTTTTTTTTTTTGCTAGCAGCTTGAAACTCCACACACTAAATCAGTTCTCTGTGAGGATGCTCTGGTTTTATCCTTGTGAAAGAATCCCAAAGAAGAAGCATGCAAAAACAACACTATGCAAGAGGATTTTAGGACATAACAGGAAAATATGCATGTACTGATCTACCTCCCCCTATCATTTGGTTAGTTTTCTTTGATACTGGGCATGATTCATCTGTTAGCTTGCCACACTAGGCTCCTCAACTTTGAGACTTCTATGATCAAACGTTCTCTAAACAGGTTAGGGTTAGCCTTGTGTTTAGAGTTAGGTGTAGTGTTAGGGTTAGAGTTTGTCTTTTTCAAATTTCTTTGATACTGGGCAAGATATATTTTTACCTAGCCTTACTATGTTCCCCAGGGTTTGGCCTCCTTGGATCAATCATTTGCTGACAAGAACAATTTGTATTTCATGGATTCACTTCATTTGACCTACATGGGTAAATGGACATGTGGCTGGAAATCAATTAGATTGGTGCTAACTGCTTGAACCTTCACATACCCAATCAGTTGTTTGTGGGCATTCTCTGGTTTGTTCCTTGTGAAGTTAGTAATAAGATGAAGCATGAAATACAAATTTATCTGAGAGCACTTTAGGAGAAAACAGGAAAATATGCATGTATTGAAATAGCTCCCCCCAATTATTTCGTCAGATTTCTTTGAAACTGCCCATGATTCATCTGTAAGCTTGGCCCACTAGAATCCCCAATTTTGAAACTTCTATGATCAAAGGTTCTCTAAACAGATTAGGTTTAGGGTTAGACTTAGTGTTAGGACTAGGTTTAGACCTGGCGTTAGGGTTAGAGTTATTTTTTTTTTCTATGATACTGGGCAGGGTTCACCTTTTTCCTATTTTTACTATACTCCAAATGTTTGGGCCTCCTACGTAAGAGCATTTTCTCTTAGGAACAGTTTGAATTTTCATGTTTCTCTTCTTTTTGCCCTATAGGGGTGAATGGAAATGAAGCTGGAAATCAAACAGGGTTTGTGCTAGCTGCTTGAAACTTCACACACTCAATTTGGTCTCAGTGAGCATTCTCCTGTTTGTTTCCTGTGAAGTATCCCTAAGCTGAAGTAGAAAGAAACAGCTTTATCTCTGAGTGCTTTAGGAGCAAGCAAAATACACATGTACTGAAAGAGCTTCAAATTTTTTTTGGTCTGATTACTTTGATACTGTACAGGATTCATCTTTGACCAACCTTAGTAGGCTCCCCAAGTTTGGGCCTTCAGGGTTCAATGGTTCAATGACAGAAACAGTTTGAATTTTTAGTTTTCACTATATTATGGCATATAGGTGTGAATGTAAATGGAGCTGGATATCAACCAGGGTTGGTGCTAGCTGCATGAAACTTCACACACTCAATCACTTCAGAGTGGGCATGCTCTGGTTTGTTCCTTGTGAAAGTACGTTAAGGTGAAGAATGAAAAATCAATTTATCCAAGTGCACTTTAGGAGAAAACGGGGGAAATAGGCATGTACTGAAACACCTCCACCAATTATTGGTCAGATTTTATTGATACTGGGCAGGATTCAACTGTTACCTTGTCCTACTTGGCACACCAATTTTTTTATCTTTTGTGATCAAGCTCTATAAACAGGAAAGGCTTTGTTTTAAGATTAGGATTAGGGCTAGGGTTAGAGCTAATGTTTTTGTTAGAGTTAGTTTTGTTCAAATTTCTTTGATACTGGTCAGGATTCATCTTTTACCTAGCATTATCATGTTTCCCAGGTTGGGCCTTCCAGTTCAAGGTTTACTGTCAGGAACAGTTTGTGTTTTAAGGTTTCACTTCATCTTGACTTCTATGAGTTAGGGTTAGGGTTAGGGCTATGGCTCAGTTTTGTTTAGGGCTAGGACTAGACTTAGGGGTAGATCTTGAATTAGTGTTAGGGTTAAGGCTAGTTTTAGGGTGAGGTTTAGGCTTAGAGTTTGGGTTAGATTTAGAGTTAGGGTTAGATCCAAGGTTAGGGTTAGGGTTAGGGCTAGGGTGAATGTTACAGTAAGGGATAGGTTTAGAAATAGGGAAATGGCTAAGATGAGAGATAGAGTTAGATTTAGGACTAGGCTTAGGGTTAGTGTTAGGGTTAAATCTAAATTAGGTCTAGGATTAGGGCTAAGGTTAGTGTTAGGGTTAGGACTAGTTGTAGGGCTAAGTTTAGGATTAGTATTAGTGTTAGGATTAAGTTTAGGGGAATAGGTGGGCTTATAGCTTGCTTGAGGGCTAGGATGTTGGTTGGAATTAGGATTAGTGGTAGGGTTAGTGTTTAGGTTAGAATTAAGTCTAGGTTTAGGGTTATGGTTTCTATTAGGTTCATAGCTAAACTAGGGCTAGGTCTATGTTTAGGGTAAGGGTCAAGTTTAGAGTTAGGGATATTATTATGGTTAGGGTCATGGTTGGCATTTGGTTAAGGTCATAGTTTAGGTTTAGGGTTTGAATTAGTGTTAGTTTTAGGCTTGGGGTTAGGGTAATGGATAGAATTAGGTTTAGGTTTCACTTAAGGTTTAGGGTAATGGATGGGATAGGTTTATCAATAGGGTTAAGGTGATCATTGGTTAGGATAATGTTTAGTACAATTAATAGATTTCGAGCTAGGGTTAGGGCTAGGTTATTTTTTGGATTAAGTCTAGGATTAGAGTTAAGTTTAGAGGTAAGACTAGGGTTTGGTTTATGGTGTTAGGTTTAGGGCTAAGATTATGGTTAGGTTAGGTTCATTGTTAGTGTTTGAGAAAGGGTTAGGGCTAGGGCAAGGGTGAGGTTTACATTTATGTCTAGGAATATGTTTATGGTTAGGGTTTGACATAGGGTTTGGGTTATGGCTAGA
>NW_026692298.1:0-12600 GCF_021218885.2 Marmota monax | reverse complement strand
GAGGTGTCTGGATATTTGCAATATCCCCAAAGTGGAAACAAACCAAACATCCATCAACTCTTTGATGAAATGATAAAATCTGGTAGATTCAAACAATGGAATATTATTCAACCACGAAAAGGAAAGAAACACTGATCCAGACCACAGCACTGATGAGCTCTGAAGACATTAATAAATGGAATAAGCCAATCCCAAAGGCTGTATTTTGTATGTTGCCACAGCCCGGCTGGCTGGGCAAAATAGCTGGGGGGTGACGAGTAACTTGTGTACGTTGATACAGCAGGAGTAGGAGCCGTTTATTCCAGGACAGGAGCAGTATTTATACATTCCACACAGCTTATCTAATTAGCATAAACTAGATACATCAGTCAACCAAGAAGGAATCTCCACACTTAATGGCTCACTTTTGTTACTTCTCAAACCACTCCCTCTGGCATTTTGCCAGGCACCATCCAGACTTGTTTACGAACTTTAACATTCCCCTGGCAAAATGCCAGGTGTTATTTTGACTTGTTTACAGACTCTAACAGTATGTCACCATTTCTGTGAAATGGCTGGTTTTGATACATCTATAGAAAACACAAAGTAAACCATTTTTGCTTAAGGCTAGGAGAGATGGAGAATTGGGTGGGGGGATGGCAATAGCTAAAGGTTACAAGATTGTTTTGTTTCGTTTTTTCGAGGTGATGAAATAGTCTCAAGTTGACTGTGGTGTTGTGAATATCTGTGAACATACTAAAAACTAATACTTTGGATTGTACCATCTGTGAATTTTATAAAACTGCTTTCTGGGGCTGGGGATGTGGCTCAAGTGGTAGCGCGCTCCCATGGCATGCGTGCGGCCCGGGTTCGATCCTCAGCACCACATACAAACAAAACAAAACAAAGATGTTGTGTCCGCCGATAACTAAAAAAAAATAAAATATTAAAAAAAAAAAACTGCTTTCTGATGTAACTCCTGGTAAGGTTTTCAAGTGATTTTTTCATATGGGATTCTCAACACAAAAAAAGATGGAAATGGTATTTTCCAAGTATTTTTTTTACAGTGTCAAAATTATAAGAATAGCAATCATTTATAGAATTAACCTTATGCATACTCAAGTTTTGCTTTGATGATCACAAATGAGTAAAGCTCTAGTGTGAAATACATTTGAGCATACATGTTGACCTTCTGTAAATAGCGAAAAATGTTTTTAAAGACATCTCTTTTAAAGTTTTATATATTTATTGTAACTGTTGTTACTAAGCTTTTACTCTGATGAGGTCTTGCTAAGTTGCCCAGACAGGCCTCAAATTTGCAATCCTCCCATCTCAGCCTCCCAGAATTTTTTTTTTTTTTTTTTTTTTTTGATACCAGAAATTGAACTCAGGGGCACTCAGCCACTGAGCCACATCCCCAGCCCTATTTTGTATTTTATTTAGTCTCACTGAATTGCTTAGCACTTCACTATTGCTGAGGCTGGCTTTGAAGATAAAAATGTTTTTTAAATAAATATGCCAAGCACTCAGAAAAGTATGAAAATTAGCTAGTAAAATACAGCTTTGTCAAATCTGCACATTTTGCAATATTTGTTTCATATTTTTTATTTCAAGCAATAAAATATAACAAAATCAGTTCAAGTCCCCCATATATCTCTCCCATTCCATTTCCTTCCCCCTAAATTTATTATTATCATTCTTATAATTTTTTTACTGCATGCATATGTGTGTGTGTCTATATAAAAAAAGGCTTAGGATTTTTAAAAAATATTTTTTAGTTGTCAATAGACCTTTACTTTATTTATTTATATGTGGTGCTGAGAATCAAACCCAGTTCTTCACACATGCCAGGCGAGCACTCTACCACTGAGCCCCAGCCCCAGCTCTTAGGATGCTTTTAAAATATATAATAGTATAGTTTTGAATATATCATTCTTCAACTTTATTTTTTTCACACTTTTTTCCCCAAAAAGTTATAAAAAGGAGAGAGAATAAAAACAAACCTCTGTGCTTTGACAGTGATGAGTTATGGCTACATATTCTTCATTAAAACCTCACTCCTTTGAATTATCTTAAAGCAAAACAGATATAAAATCCTCTGCAAAAATTGAAGTAAATGTCTCTTGACTATAAAGACCCTTCTTAAAATATAGACACTGGGATGGAAATGTGGCTCAAGTGGTAGCACGCTCGCCTAGCATGTGTGAGACACTGGGTTCAATTCTCAGCACCACATAAAAACAAAATAAAGAATTTGTGTCCACCTAAAACGAAAAAATAAATATTAAAAAAAATATAGACACTATGGGCTGAGAGTGTAGCTCAGCGGAAGAGCCTGCGCTTAGCATGTGTAAGGCCCCGGGTTTAATCTCCAGCCCATAAACCCACAGTCAACACTGTATTTTTTACCTCTCCAAACTAGTATGTACAGTTCTGTTCTACCATTTTAACTATTATGTAAAATTTGATTACATGGGGAAAATATTTTTATTTATTTAACTACTGGCGTATGGATGGGTGTTTGGTTCACATATTAACCAAAAACAATGATGTGCTGAATATTCTTGTACAGGTTTCCTTAAGCACATGAGCAAGTTTGGATCTTTGTGTGCAATTACAATTTTAAACATAGATAAGGAAAATATATGATGACCTTCATCCTGGTGGTGTATTAGATTTTTCTTGTCTTATTACATTGGTCAGAAATGTCAGTGCTGTCCTAAGCAGAGGCCGTAGGCCAGACTGGACTGGAATTCTTGGTTAAAGGTGATGTTTCACTGTCAAATCTAAAAATTGGGCTGGGGGTGTGGCTCAAGCGGTAGCGCGCTCGCCTGGCATGTGTGCTGCCTGGGTTCGATCCTCAGCACCACATACAAACAAAGATGTTGTGTCCGCTGAAAACTAAAAAATAAATATTTTAAAAAAAAATTAAAAAAAATAAAAATTGTAGGGCTGGGGATGTGGCTCAAGCGGTAGCACGCTCACCTGGCATGTGTGTGGCCCGGGTTCGATCCTCAGCGCCACATACAAACAAAGATGTTGTGTCCACCAAAAACTAAAAAATAAATATTAAAAAATTCTCTCTCTCTCATTCTCTCTTTAAAAAAAAATCTAAAAATTGTTTTAGTCTTTGATAGCCACCTTTTATCAGATTGTATCCATTTAGGATTAGCTTCAGCTGCCACAGAAAACCTGCCAATAACAATAACTTACACAAGATAAACAATTATTTCTTTATGCAAAATGGGCTGGAGGTAAACAACTAGGACCTCACACAACATTTCTTCTGTATGAAGTCCTTAGAGGTTCAATTTCTTCCCATGGATTGCTCCCATTGTGCGGCCCTCGTCCTCAAAGTCCGAGGCGACCTCTGAGTTCTACACAGAACAGTGAAGGAAGAGAAGAGAAGAAGCCTAAGGATGTTCACTAACCCTCTGTAGGAAGACTCCTGGAAGCACCACATGTTACACCCCTGTATTTGTGGCCCTTCCACCCCTTGCAACAGAGATACACAACCTGCAGGGAACATTGGGACATTCCGTTTTATTCTGGCAATCCACGTGCCTGGATAAAAATGCTGTTACTAGGCTGGGCGTGTGGCTCAGTGGTAAAGCCAGTGCTTAGGCTGGGTAAGGCCCTGAGCTCCATCCCCCAGTTCCAAAAACTCCAAACAAACATACATTGAAGAGCTCATCAAACAATGCTGTAAGTCTCACTTCCAATCACCAAACATGATTTTAAAAACTAAGGAGCAGTCAGGTGTGAGGGTACATACTTGTATTCCCAGGTCTTCAAGGCTGAGGCGGGAGGATGACAAGTTCCAATCTAACCAGGGTGATCAGTGAGATCTTATCTCAAAATAGAAAATTAAGAGCTGGGGATGTAGCTCAGTGGTAGAGCATTTATCGAGCAGGTGGGAGGTCCTGGGTTCAATCCTGAACACAAAAAAAGAAAAAATGAAAACAGAAGAATAGACCATTGCCTTCCCCCAGATGTTTACCAATTCTGTTACTTATCAGTAATCACGATATTCCAAATTTGATTTGGACATCATTTCCTTTCTGCCTGAGTGATTTCCTTTAGAAATTCTTTTGGAGCAGATCTGCTAGAAGTAGAATGGTTCAGTTTTTCTTCACCTGAGCATATCTTCATCTTAGTTCCTGAAGGACATTGTCATTGCATACAGAATTCTAGGTTGACGATTTTCTGCACTTTAAAATGTGGTTCCATTTCCTTCTGGTTCTGATGGCTTCTAATGAGAGATTCAGTCACTTGAACTGTCTGTTGTTCCCTATGGTAATGTTGTGTTCTTCCTCATGATTTTTTCTTTGTTTTTGTTTTCAACGGTTTAATTAGAATTTCTTTGGGTTTATTCTCCGTGTGGTTCCCTGAACTCATTGAATCTTAGGTGTATATCTTTTGCCAAATGTGAGAAGATTTAGCCATTGTAGCTTGAAACACAACCTGTCTATGTGTTACAGTTGTATTTTGTGAGAGAGAGGGTGGAGTGTGTTCCTCCACCTTATCTAGAAACGGTATCTTAAAGTCCATTTTAATTAATATTCAACTTTCTTTGAGTTAGGCATGGTCTAGCAGAGGTTCCCCATTTCCTTTACTTTCGATATTTCCACATCCTAATATCTATGTGTCTGACTTTTTGTTTAACTACTTTCTCTGACACTTTCTCTTAATCTATGAATCTTGTCCATTTACATTTATTGTGATTAATTAAATGTTTGGGATTGTGCTATTTATTTATCCCCCTTATCATTTCACGTTAGATGGGTTTCTTCCTAGCCCCACTCCATGTATTGCTTTGAAAGTTGTATGTTGTTTATTTTCTTTATAGATTGATAGACTGTCCCTACCCCCATTTTTGGTGGTACTGGGGATTTAATTGAGAGAGAGAGAGAGAGAGAGGGAGAAGGAGGAGAGCCCCCACCCCCGTGCTTTGTGATGGCAGAAGCTCCAAAATCACATGCAGGAAAATTAAATTTAATTAAATTAAGAAAGTGATATTTATTACACCCCTGTATTTGTGGCCTACTCATGATAGTTGTTTAGAGAATAAACTTTGGGATCAGAGTGGAATAATTTTGGCCGTTTTTTTACAACCTCCCATCCTGTCATGGTTGCTGGTTTTTGGGTTTTGTTTAAACTCCACACTCCCCAGGAAGCAATCATCTCAGATCTTCTATTTCACTAAATCTTTCTTCAGCTATGGCCAAGATGATGCTTAATCATCTGTTGATTTTTTTTTTTTTTTTGTGTGTGTGTGTGAATAGTTCCCACTGTCCTGACACTATTTGGGGGATCTCCTTGTTTTCTCAAGGTTTCTTTTTTTTGGGGGGGATACAGGGATTGATCTCAGGGGCACTCAACCACTGACCCACATCCCAGCCCTATTTTGTGTTTTATTCAGAGACAGGGTCTCACTGAGGTGATTAGGGCCTCGCTGTTGCTGAGGCTGGCTTTGAACTCACATCCTCCTACCTCAGCCTCCGGATCCGCTGGGATTACTGGTGTGCCCCACCTGGCATCTGTTGAATTTTTTTTTAAGAGAGAGAGAGAGAATTTTTAATATTTATTTTTTAGTTTTCGGTGGACACAACATCTTTGTTTGTATGTGGTGCTGAGGATTGAACCCGGGCCGCACGCATGCCAGGTGAGTGCGCTACCGCTTGAGCCACATCCCCACCCCCATCTGTTGAATTTTTAACTTAAAATTCAATGTATTGGAGCAGATCTGCTAGAAGTAGAATGGTTCAGAAATGACTGTGTTGTCATTTCTAGAAGTTCCAGTTGATCTTTTTCAAATCTATTACCCCCCAGTGTCTTCTTTCTCTGGCAGTCCTGTTTTTGTCATTTTGCAAGTATGCTGTCACAGCCTCTCTGGTATCACGCGGCATCTGCGAGCCTCCATCATGGCTAACGGTCTCCTTCTGTGCACTGTGCGCTGGTCGACAGCAGGGTGGTATTAGTGGGAGCCCCACAGATGTCACTAGTGTGGGATTGATACTTTTGTTAATATCAATTTTGGGGATACAAGGGTAGATTCTGAAGCCAGCAAGCACCAGCCCAAGGCAACAAACCTTTAGAAGGGATGGGTGCACACTTATAGCCCCAGCAGCTTGGGAGGCGGAGGCAGGAGGATCACAGGTTCAAGGCCAGACTCAGCAACTTAGCGAGGCCCTAAGCAACTCAGCAAGACCCTGTCTCAAAATAAGACATAAAAAGGGCTGGGGATGTGGCTCAGTGCTTATGGGTAAGTCCCCAATACCAAAAAAATGAGCGGGGGGATGGATATTTAAAGCCCAGGTATAGACCAAGTTCTTCCTGGTCTTCCTATATCTAATGCTGCCCCCACCTGGCCAGCTGCAGCGCCCTCAGGAAGGGTTCATCCCCCCCCCCTCCCCCGTGGATCAGGTAGTCTGGGCTCCACTAGTCCCCTTCCCACCGCCCAGGGCAGCTGTGGCCAACTTGTCCATGTCCACCCCTTGGAGTTGTCTTCTGTTTCTTGATTTAAAGGATGAGCTGCTGGTGTCCTTTCTAGCCTAACTTCCTGGGGTGTTTAAAGTAGCAATGTTTTCAAATCCTAATCTATCCTGTGCATTGTTCAAAACAGAAGTCCAAATCTACAAATTAGTTTCTTTAAAGAATCAAAATCATTACTGTTTTTTTTTTCTTTTTTCTTATGGCACTGGGGACTGGACACAGGCCACCAGAGTGTAGGCAAGTGCTCTACCACAGAGTTACCCCAGCCCCCAGGGGCTGATGTGGGAACACAACCTGGAAAGGGCTGTGTTAGAGGAGAGCTTGGGGTCCCCCAGCAGGCTGCTTCGTTCCAGCCCTTGCAGCTTGCTGCTCTGTGACATGGAACAAGTAGCTCTGCTCGACCTCTCTGAGCCTCCTTTGCTGCTTCTGCATGGATGACTATACCTGACTCCCGGGGCCACAAGAGACGGCCTCCAAGCGAGTATGGAAAGCTGTGTCCCTGTGATGTTTGGGGTCGGGTCTCTCCAGAAGACCGCTGTTGGTTGGACCTGGAGAATCCCTCGAGGTGTCCGCACCTGCCTGCCGCCAGGTGAACGGAGGGCTTCCGTGTGCCAAGTCCACCCAGGTACTTCGTGCACAGTACGATCCCCAAGACCTGGGCAGCCCAGTCCTGTGTCCATTCCTAGGCTCTACTGGGAGGGCCCGGCCTGCCCACTCCTGGTGACAGTGCTGCAGACTGGCTCGGGACAGGGACCTCTGCAGTAGGGACCCTCCCCTGCCCGCTGGTCCCAATGTCCCCACAGCCCACTCCTCCTGGGGTGGACGTGGCGGAGGGGGCTGCGCCGGGGCAACGACGGTGGGACCCCGCGGGAAGGAAGGCCCTGGGTGCCCAGGCGCCTCGGCTGACCCTCCGGGGCAGGGCCTGCTGCACGCGCGGGAGGAGGGTCTTCCCGGGAACCTCCGCTCCTTCCCCGCGACGCAGACAGAGGCCCCTTTCACGGCGCCGCGGCCGCTGCCAACACAAACGCGGGCGGAACCGAACCGCGCAGCGCCGACCGCGCTGCCAGCGCGTCCCTGCCCCTGGCTGGCTCCGCTCCGCGTTTCCGCTCTGCTGACGCCTGGAATCGCGGCGAGGGCCGGCGGGGGCTCCCGCGGCGGGTCCCTGCGACCGCGCCACCGCCGGCCTGTCCTCGCAGGGCAGCCACTGCCCGGCCACGCGCCTCCTCCAAGAAGCGCGCTGGGGTGGACCCCGGTAGGAGGCAGCTGGGTCCTGGCCCCCTGCAACTCGTGCTCCTCCTGCAGCCCCCCCAAACGTATTGGTGGGGCCAAGAAAGCCTGGACACACAGGCTGGCTCCCTGGAGCCATTCCCTCGGGAGGCCGGGTGGCCGAGTGGTTTGTTATCGGGCCTCCAGCTCCTATGAAAGTCATCTAACTTCACCTGTAATATGGGCAGGCACCTCAAATCGTTTGCCCCACAGCTCATGACCGGAGTGAGGCTGTGGGGAGGTGTATCCGGACGTTTTCCGTTGCTATGAGAAAATGTCTGAAGTTGGTTCCTTTATAAAGAAAAGAGGTTTATTGAGCTTACAGTTTTGGTGGCTGAAAGTCCTAGAGCACACAGCCCCAGTCGTTCAGTCTCCTGAGGATGATGGCACCACAATGGCCGTGAAAAGATCACATGGTAAAAAATGACTCTGGGGAGCAGGAGGGACCCCCTCTTGCTCTTTTTATAACAATCCACTCTGGGAAGCACAAACATGGCCCTAGAAGCACCCCCAATCAGTCCCTTCCCAGGAAGGGCTCCCAATGACCCAATGACCCCGAGGCAGGCTCCACCTCTTCAAGGTCCCACCACCTCTTAACGTCCCGATGCCACGCTCCAACACGAAGCTTTTGACGGCCAACCACGCCAAACTGTAGCAAGAAGAAAGGGCAGCTCCAGAAGGCGGGCGGACCGTCCTTTACCAGGCTCACTCCTGGCCAGGGCTCCCCTCTGGATCCCGTCTGGATCCGCCCTCCTCCGCCCGCCCCAAGGCCTTGCCTCCCCTGGAGGAGGAGCTCCTGCCTCCGCAGCCGGCTCCCCACCAAGCCCAGGACCAGGTCACTTGGCTCCACCCCCAAGGCCGAAGACATAACCCAGTTGGTGGAGCAGGAACACCACCCCCCTTCCTGATTGGCTTAGGGATGAGCAGCCACCCAGCCTGGGCCAATCAAAAGCTTCCCTGGGCTTTTCCTGCTAAGCCCAAGGGAGACTCTGGCCTCAGGACTTGGAAGGGGAAGGGTGGAGGCTGCTAATGTCCTTGACCTGGGGCTGGGAGCAGGAGGGACGGCCACACAGAGAGAGCAGAGGAAAGAGGGAAAGGGAGAAGGGGCGGTGGCAGGGGGAGTCGTCCTGCAGGGCAGCCTCCCTGGACACCGTGACCACAGCCAGGCTAGTTGAAGGTGGCTTTCTGTCCACCGGACCTGAGAGTCCCACCGGATTCCCTCTCACCACCCTTGGGCTTGGCCTAGACAATATATGACCTGCTTCCCTTTCTGCCCTGCCCGCCCCCACGAGTCCACACTTGGCCACTTAGCGTGATCCCACCACACTCCAGGTGTCAGATAAGGACAGAATGCAATGGTGGAGCCCAGGTCACAGAAAGGGATGTGGGTGAACTTGAGGCGGAGTTGTCTCAGACCACAGCAGGGCTTTCGCCTTGTGGGAGGACTGAAGCCCTGAAGCCGCCCGGGCAGCTCCCTTCTCTCTGCCCACCTCGGTCCCTGGCAGCTCGAAGCAGCAGCCCCTGAAGACCGCTCCTCCTCCTCCTCTGAGCCTGACTGGGCTTGGACTTTGCTGCTGGACCTCTGGAGGCTGTGGACTGGGGCTGCACCCCCACTCCTCCCCTGCTGCAGAGTGTGCTGAAGGCAGGACCCTGCAGGGTGCCTCTTTGAATATCGGAGGCAGAAGCCACAGGCTGTGACAGCTGATGAGATTCTGTTTGGAAGGGCACGGAGGCATCAAGCACAGTGACCTCAAGGTTTCTGCTTATTACTAGCCAAGGCCAGGAGGGTGAGCAGAGGCCCAGGTTGCCCAGGAGGGACGAGGCAGGGGTTCTGAGGCCCCCCGGCATGGGGGATAGGGGTGCTGGAGGAGGATGTTTGGGAGGCTGTGAGGTCAACATGCCGGCTGAGCCTTGGGGGGATCAGTGAGTCCCAGGGCAAACCACCAGGAGCAGGAAGGATGCCCAGGATCAGAACCCCATCATTTAAGGGACAGGCAGAGGAAGAGGGGGCAGTAGAGCAGAAGGTCAGCAAGCCAACAGAAGAACCCGGAAGCCACCCGGGGAGGAATTTCAAGAAAGGACCGTTCAGAAAGGACACTGTGGGAAGAAGACTCCTTTCTAGAAGGAAGGTGTGCACTGGACAGTCAGCTCGGGGGTCAGAGGGGCTGAGGTCAGGGCAGTGTCCATGGAGGGGTGATGCTGAGGCTGAGGGAAAGGGGACCCCGGTTGATGGAGAGGCTGAGGAGGCAGGCGCCAAGAACATGGCCAAAACCCGGGATCACTTAACAAGGAGGAGGAAGAGAGGCTGATGATCGGGAAGTCCTGACGGAAATGAGGGGAGATGAAAATAGGCGGGAGGGAGACCTTCAGAGCTGGCTGGGTGCTGTTGGCAGGGAAATGCTCCCAAGAAGGGCCTCTGATTCCAAGCAAATCCCATCAAAACCCCGGGTGCCTTTTTTCCAGAAAGGGACACATGGATCCCCAAACTCCTATAGAGACACAGAAGGAACCCAGGAAAGCTGAAAAGAAACTTCAAAAGAAAAGCAAAGTTGGAGGAGTCACAATCCTAACTTAACTTACTACAAAGTTACAGTGAACCAAACAGCATGGCACCAGCACAGGAGACCGTAGAGATCACTGGAGCACAGTCCGAGTACAGAAATAAACCTGTGTGTGGGGCACGGTGGCAGCGCAAGATAATCCTAGAAGCTTGTGAGGCTGAGGCAGGAGGATCCTGAGTTCAAAGCCAGCCTCAGCAACTCACTAAGCAACCCAGTGAGACCCTGTCTCTAAATAAAATACAAAATAGGGCTGGGGGTGTGGCTCAGTGGTCAGTGCCCCTGAGTTCAATCCCCAGTACTTCCTCCCCCACCCAAAAAAAAGAAAAAGAAATAAACCTGTTCATCTGCAGTGAGTGGATTGACAAGTGCCAAGACCGTTCAGTGGGTCTTGAACAGTCTCTTCCAAGAATCGTGCTGGGGACACAGATCCACATAAGGAAGCTGGCCCTTCGAACCACACACAAAAACTAACTCAAAGGATCAACAACCCAATGTAAGAGCTAAGGCTGTGAATTCTTAGAAGAGAACTTGGGAGTAAGCCCATTGCCCTGCATTTGGCAATGATTCTTAGACCCCACACCAATTTAGACAACAGAAGCAAAATAAATTTGGACTTCCTCAAAGTTGAAAACTTTTGTGCTTCAAAGGATATCATCAATAATAGGAAAAGAGAACACACAGACAGGGAGCACATTTTTGCAAACCATCAGTCTGATGATAGAAATTAATTTCTAGAATATATAAAGAATTCTTGCAATCCAACGATAAAAACACAACGTATTTGAAAATGGGCCAAGGATCTAAGAAGACATTTTTACAAAGAACATGTACCAATGGCTAATAAGTACAGGAAGCAATACTCCGCCTCATTCCAGGGCACAGAAGTGCCAATCAGAATCACAAGGGGAGGCCACTTCACAGCCACCCAGATGGCTGTAAAGAAAGAAGGAGAAAAAGAAGAACTAGAATTGTGGAGGATATGAGGAGACCAAGTCTGGAACTCTGCTGGTAGGAATGTGAATGGTCATCTGTCATGGTGGCTGTCCCTCAAGAAGTTACCCAGGGCCGGTGGCTCACACCTGTAATCCCAGTGGCTCAGGAAGCTGAAGCAGGAGGATCACAGGTTTGGGGCCAGCCTCAGCAAGTTAGCGAGGCCCTAAACAACTCAGTGAGACCTTGTCTGTAAATAAAATATAAAAAGGGCTGGGAGGGGCTGGGCTGGGGCTCAGTGGTAGAGTGCTTGCTTAGCATGTGTTGGGCACTGGGTCTGATTTTCAGCATCACATAAAATAAATAAATAAAAGAAAGGTATTGTGTCCATCTACAACTAAAAAGAAAAAAAAAGGGCTGGGTTGTGGCTCAGTGGTTGAGCGCCCCTGGGTACAACCCCTGGTACTAAATAAGTATGTAAGTAAGTAAATAAATAAATAAGCCTGACACAGAAGTCCGAGGACTGGGATTCCACTTTAGGGAACACCCAGAAGGCAGTTCAGAGACGGAGAGCAGGTTAGTGGTGTCGGGGGCAATGAACATGGTCCAGAATGAGCCCAGTGGGGGCTGCGCAGCTCCACAACCCACTGGCGGGGCCCCCGGGCCCCCCCATCCCACCCGTCATACATCCTGCGGCGGGGTGAACCTCGGGATGTGTCCTGTCTCATTTTTGGACCAGGGTAGGAGGAGCGGGATGGCCCCGCAGGGTGGCCTTGCTCTTCCAGGTGCAGGAGGAGACACGGCCCTGGCCTGGGGAGGCCACAGCCAAGGAGCGGATGTGGCCCTGCAGCCAGGAGGCCCCAGCAGTTCTGAGGTTCCACGCACCTCCACCTCTGTGAGCACGTCACACCAGCTCGGGGCTGGGGCAGGGCTCTTCATTGGGGGAACACTGTGCTGTTGACCCCTGCAGGGGACCAGAGGTGAGGGCGGGTGGAGGTGCAGCCCGGGAGGGGCACCAGGTTTGGTGGCCATGTGGACGGGAAGGAGGGTGCTGGCCTCCCAGAGCCGCTGAGGGACGAGCATCGTCCGGGAGGCAGAGGCCACAGGAGGGGCCAGGCCTTCGTAGGACACTAGGGAATCTGTAGGTCCCGGAGATGCAGGACTTGCAGCTGGGGCAGGATAAGGGACAGTGGGGAGGGGAGGCCATCTGATGGCATGGAGGTGACTGAGGGCATCGTGGATCCAGGCTGGGAAGGCAGATGGAGAGGAGAGTGGCCCAGGCTCACAGAGGCCCACGGATGATGGGGACAGTGACATGCTGAAGTCACTCCCATGCAGGCAGGATCTCAGCAGAACACTCCTCCAGACA